>NW_028291674.1:356376-534564 GCF_059453375.1 Lepisosteus platostomus
ACAGCAAACTTCCCGTGACACAGTTCACAGGGCACCAGCTGAGGGTTTCCACTCTGGCTATTCTCATATGGAAATTGCTCAGCGGTAGGGCACATCAGACTTGTAGGGGACAAATATCTGTTTTCCACTGACAGAGTTTGTTCATCCAGACATGTGGTGTTATTTCTGAAGTGGCCCTGCGCGGCCTGTGCCGCTGACACGTCGCTTTCAGGGAGCCTTGCTTTCTTGAGATACTTTCTCCTTCCACAGGGGACGTCTTCTAGCCCACGGCTGCAAGGGCTCACTTGACGTCTCTCCTGATGGGAAAGCGCAGAGGGAAAGTGCGATTCTGCGCATCCGCCATCTTCCATTGGAGAACCATAATCAAGGTTGTCTCCTCTGATAGGAAGGGCTGTCCTTGGAGTGAAGGCTTTTTGCTTCTCCATTCTGCAGGTCAGAAGAGGCACGGCCTTAGAGCGGTGGTTGGCCCATGGTCCTCTGGGGCAAAGCTCGCTCTGCCTCGCCTCTATTTTCCCTTCCGGCCACCTCTCTGGAGTCTTCCATCTCTCTCGGAACCATCCTCAGCTCCTCCTGAGCTCTGAAGAGCTTCGCCTGCATCATGGCCTCCTTCTGGCGAATCTCGTCCTTCATCATGGCCTCCTTCCAGCGCATCTCATCCTGCAGGCTGGCCTCCCTCCGGCAATGCTCCTCCTTCAGCGCGGTCTCTGCCTCGGCCACTTTTCGTAGCTCCTCTTGCAACTGAAAGTGCTCCTTCCCATTGGCATGAGAAGGGCATTGCCCTGGAGGGGTCGCCACCATGGGGAGGACAGTCCTGTCCTTAGGTTTGCGTACTCTTGAGCCCCTCCTGCCCGGCCTCTCGCAGGGCCTCTCATGACCATCCTGAGGCGGGGTGGGGGCAAACAAGGAATCACTCTGTGCGTCCGGGCGGTCCACAGCCCGAACCTCACCAGGGCCGGAGACTTTCCTGTTACCCATAGGCTTCAGGGGGTAAGACCGATCATACCCCACAATGTTCTTCTCGGGGCCCTGTTGGGCTTGGAAGCGATAGCTGTTCCCCATCTTCTTCTCCGCAGCGTATTTGACATATTGGAAACATTTTCTCATCTTCTGTAGAGCTGCCTCCTGCCGCCGATTGTACATGGCGATCATTTTTTTCTCCTTTTCCTGCATCAGTTTCTCTTGGAAGGTGTCCTTCAGAAGCTGTATCTTGGGAGGCGGGCAGTACGTGGAAATCAGATCCTGTTGCCTTAAGGGCGCGGGTCGATTCGAGTCTGTGTCCTTCGGGGAGGGGGACAGAGCACCAGGCTTAGGACTGGGCTCCATTGGCAAATGAGATATGAGCTTTGTTTCCCAGGTATCTGGAAAAGGCAAAAATGGCAAATAAATGATATCCTGCACAGTCTAGTATGGTCTAATAGAAAAGAATAAAAAAAAACAATTCAGGAAATACACAACTTTTGAATATTAAACCTAATGGTGTTGAATGCTGCATGCTGACTCAGTAGGAGATAGATCCTAAACATAAACATTATAATAAACATTTGTTTCCCAAATAACATTCTCAATGTTCAGAATGCTTAAAGTCATGAGCTTTTTTAAAAATGTTTAACTGAAACCTGGAAATGTGCTATTTCATTTCAAAGCTTGTATTATATCTATGATATAAATGTTTTTTTATATAAAATTAACCCATTATGCAACAGGGGTTTGAGCAAAAGTCACTGTGAATAAGGGAATTTATCAATATTAATTAGCCGTTTCACTACATTATAGATAGCTGAAGGATTATGATACAGTATATCGATTTCGCTACAAATTGACAAGCATATTTGATGACACTTACCAAACAAGTTTTAAACAGCGGAGAAATAGTTCACCACGACGATAGCAATGCAATGTTTGACTGCATCTCCCTATGTGATATATCTGTATTTGGGTATATACAGATCACGTAATTCAGGGAGCACTGTTACGTCAGGTCACCAACCATTATTACGACGCTCATTTGTCATAGAGCTCCTTAGGATGTTTGTATAATCTTTATCCAAATTTTCATATGGCCGCAGTTACGGCGTTTATTTTACAGTTAATGTAACAGGGTGTCATTATATTTTTCTGTCTTTATGGTGGCAGACCACTTAAATAAATCTGAGTAGGCGGTTTCTACAAGTGGGTCAGATAAAATATTAAATATACAGTAAAAGCTCACACCTATTCATACCCTTTATGTACTGTATATCTACAATTACGTATACTACGTATACAGTTATCGTATACTATAATACGATAACTACCATTACAAAATGTCTCCCTTTTGATTTGAAGTGGTTCTTTTAAATAAGTAAATTGCAATCACTTAGCCTACATCTGAGCTCCTAATTCATCGCGACGACGGACTGAGACTCCAGTCGGATTTGTGAGAAGGGGTGTGCCTGTTTTAAAACCGATTCATACGTCTTAAACACATGGACATAGATAGCAGTCTGTGTTATATAATTTATCTTTTTATTTTATTTAAATTTAAGTATCACATACACATTTTCAAAGTAACTGTACCCCTTTTAATTATGATCCCCATCGCTCACAGCTCCGAAGGTGAGACGAGGGCTACTTCAGATGGGATTTCCAATATTTCTCTCTTAGCTTGTATACCGGTGGAAAGGAGAGGGGTCTTAAAACGTGTTGATAGTAAGATTGGGATGTATTTGCAGTCTAGATATAGTTTTTTTAATGTTCGGAGCCGCCACAGATTCATTTTCTTACGACTGCTTTTCTGGATGACAATGACAATGCAAACGATGGTGTTAAGGCGAGACTGTGCCTTAAGGCTCCTCTGCTTACAATATTCAGCGCGTAAATCGCAAACGAGCGCCTTCCCTTACGATGAAAATGCAGAAAATAAGACCACGAGATTTAAACCTACGGCTTACAAATTTATGCGTAAACACTAAAACCGTATCTTTAGCAAAACTGGCGAGACAATGTGTTTTATCATTTAAAAAAGTACTGGAAAATAATTAAAGGTTATCACGATAAACAGAGGTTACTGATCTACTACTGTACGCTGTGACCAAAAATGAGAGTCCCCCGATCCTCGCAGCCTTCATGCTTTGGTCTTGGCCTGGCCGTTTTTTTTAAGATAATGGGGTCAAGTTAAGAAATTATGCAAGTTTCTAATCAAATCCAAGGGCGCCTCGATCTCCTAAACATCTTTAGAAGGCCGGCGGACCACACTGCACGGTCCGGGTCCGGGCCCTGACCCGGTTCTGGATAATGCCAGCTTAAAGTGAAAAATTCTACTGTACATATTATGTTTCTTATTATGGTATATATGTATAATATAGCGCGACCGCTTCACGAAGCTAGAAAGAAAGTTATCCGCCATTTTTATTTTACCTGCAATTGAATTTGCCATTAAAATCATTATTAATACCGCAGCTGCTAAATAACTTACCTAAAAGCGTTCAGATACAAAAGCACTTGAGCTGTAATGTTTGTATACTGTTGGCCCGATGACCTACTTCAAGAAGAATTGTTACATAGACCGCCAAGGACTGTCATCACACTTTACGTCATAAAGCGCTTTAAAACTTTAGACAAGTTCAACACCTCATATTTTGTACTGTTTATCATGGTAAAAGCAACTCAAAGCAATTATAAAAATGATCGAAAGGTAAAAATACAAGCTTATACGAGCTGTCGTTTTAACATTTATAACATATATTTAAACAAAACATATATAATCTATTTTAATAAAATAGAAAAGTGTTCTTAGTCTTCACTTAAAAGCTGTTAGAAGCTGCCTTTCTGACAAGAGAGTTCTGTGAGTTCCACAGTCTCAGTGCATTAAAGTCAAAACCAGTTGCTTTTTATTTCCTCTTTTACGACAGAGCAAGGAGGGTGTCCACAGACCACTGTGCACCTGCAGGCTGATATGGGGGGTAAAAAGTCTAGAAGTTAGTAAATAAGATTTTAGCACATGTTCTAAAACAAACCGGACACCTGTACAGTGATGCCAACACAGTGCTCTGAGCTCCTTCTTTGAGTTAAATCCTAGCATCTGCATTTTTTACAAGTTGTTGCTATGGCAGAGCATGACCAGAGCATAACAGAAACCACCCATTTTCTAACCGCTTCATCCAATTCAGGGTCAGGTGGTCAGGGGGTCGCGGGGCACGGGGGAGCCAGAGCCTCAGAAAGTAATAAGCAGGAGATACCTGGGACTGGATGGTAGTCCAATGCAGGGAAGACACAGACACTCACCAATTATCCCAGAAGCCAATTAACCTACCAGTAGTTCTTTGAACTGTGGGAGGAAGCCGGAGCACCCAAAGCAAACTCATGCAAACATGGGGAGAACATACAAGCTCCATACAGATAGCACCCCAGGTCCAGAAGTGTACCCAGGGCCTCAGCACTGTGAGCTAGCAATGCTAAACGCTGGGCTACTGTGCATGCTAATTTCTAGGCATCAGGTGATCAATCAGGTAGTGTTTCTCAGATAAAAGGACACCAGTTATTTAGTATGAGATTCAAATTGACCTCAGAACAAAATATAACTTATGTTATATAACTTATATAGAACTTACTACAGCATAACTGTCTTATTTGGCTCTTGTAGAAAATATTAACAGCATGCCTATTAAACATACAGTATCTAGCAATCAGCAATCAAAATAAAAACATTTCCAAACATGGAAACTGCCCAGTTAATGAAGCATTTCAAAGACATTAATCTATTCAATAATTACAGTTTTAAGTAGATAACAGATTTATATTCAGATTACGAAAGCATCATAACAACTGCTGCTTGTGTAAGGAATCCATGAATACCACTGTACATGAGAATTCCACACCTATTTGTAATCAATACACAAAATCCTATTGAATTTCAGGTACTTGTTTATTCAGCATTGCTTGACTCTGCGGACTCCTTGTTGTTTCAATATTCTAGCAATAGGACTAATCGCCAATACAGTGCCGTTGTAATCTATTCCTTCTGCCAGCAGAGGACGGTATTCGCACAGCCAGTTCAGGATAAGATACGGTCCTCGCAGTTCACAGTACAACTGGCCAAAGCCGTATTCGGAATATGCTCTCGATAACCTCGTTTAGTTTAAGTACGGCCATATTTCATATCAACCCACAGATGCATTGCATAAACACTAGAATTCTGGTTGTACTTAAATTGACCTTATACGTTTTGGATTATGTTTAACCTTCTTCAATTTCTTCAACCATATTTTGAGATGATTACGTTTACAGAAGCAAATATTATTCAGTGCTTTTTCTTCACTCCTTTAATCAAACCCACATTTCTATAAGGAGGGCCATTGTGAAACTCCCCAAAGTGAGCTGAATTAATCTTTTATTCTTCACACCTGCGAAGTCATTCCTACATTGTGTAATATGAAGGCCTTTCATTATTCACGTATACTACAACATCTGAAAATAATGGGTCTTGAAATAGTTGAATGAAAGAAAATCCTGAATAACTCCTCCAAATGCGTGTTACACTTTCATCAAGTACACACACTTTGAATGTGATGAACTATAAAAAGTTATTTTAACCATCATTAACTGTGGCTGAAAAGCTGATCAACATATTTGTATTCTCTCGAATTGACTACTGCAATGCTCTGCTCCCTGGGGTATCTAAATCTACTCTGAACAAGCTGCAGTATGTCCAAAATTCAGCAGCCAGAATCCTGACCAGATCTAGTGCAAGTGTTCACATTACTTCTATCCTGGAGTCCTTGCACTGGCTTCCGGTCAAATTCCGCGTAGACTTTAAAATCCTCATGCTCACCTACAAGGCTTTACATGGCTTGGCACCTCAATACCTGTCTGAACTTTTATCGCCCTACTCCCCACCTCGCAACCTCCGCTCTTCAAATTCTGCCCTCCTTACTGTCCCCCAAGCCCGTCTACATTGTATGGGCGACAGGGCCTTCTCCTGCTATGCCCCCAAGCTCTGGAACTCCTTGCCCAAGGATATTAGAGAGTCACCTTCTCTAAACTCCTTCAAATCCAGACTCAAAACCCTCCTTTTCAGAAAAGCCTTTACTTAACTGGTTCCATTCTTCACCCCTCTGCTCTTCTTAATACCATCTTCCACGGTCTCCTCTATTGTTATTGTTGTATTGTTGTAATTATAATTGTGTCCTGTCTTGTGAAATTTTCTTATTTATTGTTGTAGTCTTCTTATTTATTGTTATTGTCATCCTGTAAAGCGCTTTGAGAAGCCACCTTTAAAGGCGCTATATAAAATTAAGTTTATTATTATTATTATTATTATTATACCCAATGGAGCTCAGGAGTGCGATTGCATACACAATCATGTTTTCAGTGTTTGGACATCAGCCGTACATCAGAACAATCATTTCACTAACACAGCTCCATGTTGAGTGACTTCCCTCCAAGAACACAAAGTCACTTTCCCTTAGCAATTATTGCATGGACTTTGATTATCTGCCTTCTGCATCAAGCCCTGTATTATATACGGTACAAAGCCAAGCTTTGGGATAGTGCTTTGTTTGGATCCTTGTCTTGATCCTTTTGGATCCCAGGCTGCTCATTTGCAAATGAGTTTTGACATTAATTATAGTGACTATAGCAATGAGCTGGCACTGTGGTTCACAGAGCTGGGGTCCTGGGTTCAATTCCTGGGGTGCAGTCTGGATGGAATTGTATGTTCTCCCTTCATTTGTGTGGATTTCTTCCAGGTGCTCCAGTTTCTTCCCACAGTCCAAAGACATACAGTACTAGTAGGTTAAGGTGGAACTACAGTCCCAATTTTGCAGACACAAAATTATTTAATTTCAGTCACAAAATAAAATCATTGACATTATAGAAAAACTTTACAAACTCAAAATTGAGCACAAAATCATGAATTTTGTGAAAGGACTGTAAGTTACGCCATGTTGTAACAAATTCGCATTCAAGTTCCACACAAATTGCGATGTGATGCAGCCCTTCCTGCTCACTAATCACTGTAATGACTAATGCAATGTGATGTAGGAGAGAAAGGGTATAGGTTATGCAGCAAACATTTCACTGCAAAAAACGTTCCATTCCAAGGTTCTTTATGCAGAGTTAACAATGTAGTATTATTTATTGGCAAAAACGTAAAAAAGTTGAGAGCAATATTTCCATTGGATTAAACGAGATGTATTCACAAGCCTGCTCCTTTACAATGTCACAGGGCCACAACAGATTATAGGAAGTTTTGCTGCCTCGTTCTGAATCGCAGAACATGGTAATTCTTTAACCTTGAAATGTAGTCTATTTTGTGATGTAATGATGCAATGTCCCTTTACTGAGAGCCAGCAATCAACGGATGTGTCTGATCGTGAATGGTTTTCCCTGTTGTTTGTTGTATTACTTGGTGTTGCATTTTAAGCTGTGCATGAGGCAGGACCCGGAGGCTGCTGCTTCTGCTGGTGCTTCTGCTGGGATTGAGGAAGAGCTGAGCGCCATGTAAGGCAAAGACACTGCGTTCCACTTTATCAGGTGCCTGGAGTGTAAGAGCTGCAGATAATATTGAGTCACATTAATCCCAACATATTTCAAATATTATGAAAATTAAATAAATTAAATCAAATAACTTTCATTAAAAAAATCAATCACTCTTTACCTTGCTTTTTCAGTTGTTTTTAAGGAAAATTGATGCCGAGAATGTGTGAATACTGCTTTTTGATGGTTCCAAGACCAATGTGACCTGTTCTATTGCCTGCTAATTGTACGTTCCAGGTTGAAAAATTATTTTTAGGAGGTCAAGGTGTATGAATGATAAGAGAAAAACTGAAATAACCACAGCTACGCAAACACCAGTCCACCAAAAAAAAATCATTTAATTAAAATAAGGTAACATTTTTTTTTCATCATCATACGGATGAACTGTGCTAAATGTGTTTCTAAAAAGAAAAAGCAGGACGTGAGTCGTGAGCCAAGATCATGACTCTTTTGCTCTTCTTCACATCAGTTTTCATCTGCGAGGAGGAGGAGGAGGGCGGCTCCTGATGTGCTGACACTTGGGGAAGTGCCTCTGTGCCGGCCTGGGGGCAAAGCGCCGGCCGCAGTGAGGGCAGGGCACGTAGTCGGGGTTTGGATTCGCGGGGGGCTGGGGCAGGTTCACAACTTTCCCTCCTTGCGTGATCACCTGCTGCACCTCCCTGGCCTGTTTGATGCTCCGAATGAAATCCTCGTGCTTCTGCCTCCAGTTGTTCTTTCTCAGCTGGGAACAGGAAATGAAACCAATAAAACAGCTTCCAGAAAAAGTCCAGACTAGCACTGCGTACACAGTCTGGTCGCAAACCATTCACAAGGCAAGAAAATATCAATACAGTAATAACGTAGCTTTCTGGGGCTACCTTTCAGGTCATTGGGTAGAGAGTACAATTTACGTAGTTATGGTTTTGTTTCCTGTGAGTGCTATTTGCTTGATATGTAGATTTTTACAACAGAATTCAGAAGTCACTAAGACACATTTATTCTGTCTGGCAAATGTGCCTTTGCGGCAGTTTTTCAGAAGAGTACTTCATAAAACACTTATTTATTGTTTACATTGATTTATAAGCTGAGTCTGACTCTAGGAGAAAAAAAGGGAAGCTTGGAAAGAGTTTAAGGATAGCCCTTACCACGATTGGCGGTTTAACCTTCTTCTTATGGATGTATGTCTCCAGTTCTGTTCCCTTGGCCCTGTGCTTGAAAGAGTCAAAAACCTTCCTCTTTGAATTCTGAAGCTTCTTGCAGATCTTGCTGTGTTTCTCCAGCCTCTCTACAGCAAACTTCCCGTGACACAGTTCACAGGGCACCAGCTGAGGGTTTCCACTCTGGCTATTCTCATATGGAAATTGCTCAGCGGTAGGGCACATCAGACTTGTAGGGGACAAATATCTGTTTTCCACTGACAGAGTTTGTTCATCCAGACATGTGGTGTTATTTCTGAAGTGGCCCTGCGCGGCCTGTGCCGCTGACACGTCGCTTTCAGGGAGCCTTGCTTTCTTGAGATACTTTCTCCTTCCACAGGGGACGTCTTCTAGCCCACGGCTGCAAGGGCTCACTTGACGTCTCTCCTGATGGGAAAGCGCAGAGGGAAAGTGCGATTCTGCGCATCCGCCATCTTCCATTGGGGAACCATAATCAAGGTTGTCTCCTCTGATAGGAAGGGCTTTCCTTGGAGTGAAGGCTTTTTGCTTCTCCATTCTGCAGGTCAGAAGAGGCACGGCCTTAGAGCGGTGGTTGGCCCATGGTCCTCTGGGGCAAAGCTCGCTCTGCCTCGCCTGGAGTGTCTTCCTTAGGGTCAGGAGTCCTCTATTTTCCCTTCCGGCCACCTCTCTGGAGTCTTCCATCTCTCTCGGAACCATCCTCAGCTCCTCCTGAGCTCTGAAGAGCTTCGCCTGCATCATGGCCTCCTTCTGGCGAATCTCGTCCTTCATCATGGCCTCCTTCCGGCGCATCTCATCCTGCAGGCTGGCCTCTCTCCGGCGATGCTCCTCCTTCAGTGCGGCCTCTGCCTCGGCCACTTTTCGTAGCTCCTCTTGCAACTGAAAGTGCTCCTTCCCATTGGCATGAGAAGGGCATTGCCCTGGAGGGGTCGCCACCATGGGGAGGACAGTCCTGTCCTTAGGTTTGCGTACTCTTGAGCCCCTCCTGCCCGGCCTCTCGCAGGGCCTCTCATGACCATCCTGAGGCGGGGTGGGGGCAAACAAGGAATCACTCTGTGCTTCCGGGCGGTCCACAGCCCGAACCTCACCAGGGCCGGAGACTTTCCTGTTACCCATAGGCTTCAGGGGGTAAGACCGATCATACCCCACAATGTTCTTCTCGGGGCCCTGTTGGGCTTGGAAGCGATAGCTGTTCCCCGTCTTCTTCTCCGCAGCGTATTTGACATATTGGAAACATTTTCTCATCTTCTGTAGAGCTGCCTCCTGCCGCCGATTGTACATGGCGATCATTTTTTTCTCCTTTTCCTGCATCAGTTTCTCTTGGAAGGTGTCCTTCAGAAGCTGTATCTTGGGAGGCGGGCAGTACGTGGAAATCAGATCCTGTTGCCTTAAGGGCGCGGGTCGATTCGAGTCTGTGTCCTTCGGGGAGGGGGACAGAGCACCAGGCTTAGGACTGGGCTCCATTGGCAAATGAGATATGAGCTTTGTTTCCCAGGTATCTGGAAAAGGCAAAAATGGCAAATAAATGATATCCTGCACAGTCTAGTATGGTCTAATAGAAAAGAATTAAAAAAAAACAATTCAGGAAATACACAACTTTTTAATATTAAACCTAATGGTGTTGAATGCTGCATGCTGACTCATTAGGAGACAGATCCTAAACATAAACATTATAATAAACATTTGTTTCCCAAATAACATTCTCAATGTTCAGAATGCTTAAAGTCATGAGCTTTTTTAAAAATGTTTAACTGAAACCTGGAAATGTGCTATTTCATTTCAAAGCTTGTATTATATCTATGATATAAATGTTTTTTTATATAAAATTAACCCATTATGCAACAGGGGTTTGAGCAAAAGTCACTGTGAATAAGGGAATTTATCAATATTAATTAGCCGTTTCACTACATTATAGATAGCTGAAGGATTATGATACAGTATATCGATTTCGCTACAAATTGACAAGCATATTTGATGACACTTACCAAACAAGTTTTAAACAGCGGAGAAATAGTTCACCACGACGATAGCAATGCAATGTTTGACTGCATCTCCCTATGTGATATATCTGTATTTGGGTATATACAGATCACGTAATTCAGGGAGCACTGTTACGTCAGGTCACCAACCATTATTACGACGCTCATATGTCATAGAGCTCCTTAGGATGTTTGTATAATCTTTATCCACATTTTCATATGGCCGCAGTTACGGCGTTTATTTTACAGTTAATGTAACAGGGTGTCATTATATTTTTCTGTCTTTATGGTGGCAGACCACTTAAATAAATCTGAGTAGGCGGTTTCTACAAGTGGGTCAGATAAAATATTAAATATACAGTAAAAGCTCACACCTATTCATACCCTTTATGTACTGTATATCTACAATTACGTATACTACGTATACAGTTATCGTATACTATAATACGATAACTACCATTACAAAATGTCTCCCTTTTGATTTGAAGTGGTTCTTTTAAATAAGTAAATTGCAATCACTTAGCCTACATCTGAGCTCCTAATTCATCGCGACGACGGACTGAGACTCCAGTCGGATTTGTGAGAAGGGGTGTGCCTGTTTTAAAACCGATTCATACGTCTTAAACACATGGACATAGATAGCAGTCTGTGTTATATAATTTATCTTTTTATTTTATTTAAATTTAAGTATCACATACACATTTTCAAAGTAACTGTACCCCTTTTAATTATGATCCCCATCGCTCACAGCTCCGAAGGTGAGACGAGGGCTACTTCAGATGGGATTTCCAATATTTCTCTCTTAGCTTGTATACCGGTGGAAAGGAGAGGGGTCTTAAAACGTGTTGATAGTAAGATTGGGATGTATTTGCAGTCTAGATATAGTTTTTTTAATGTTCGGAGCCGCCACAGATTCATTTTCTTACGACTGCTTTTCTGGATGACAATGACAATGCAAACGATGGTGTTAAGGCGAGGCTGTGCCTTAAGGCTCCTCTGCTTACAATATTCAGCGCGTAAATCGCAAACGAGCGCCTTCCCTTACGATGAAAATGCAGAAAATAAGACCACGAGATTTAAACCTACGGCTTACAAATTTATGCGTAAACACTAAAACCGTATCTTTAGCAAAACTGGCGAGACAATGTGTTTTATCATTTAAAAAAGTACTGGAAAATAATTAAAGGTTATCACGATAAACAGAGGTTACTGATCTACTACTGTACGCTGTGACCAAAAATGAGAGTCCCCCGATCCTCGCAGCCTTCATGCTTTGGTCTTGGCCTGGCCGTTTTTTTTAAGATAATGGGGTCAAGTTAAGAAATTATGCAAGTTTCTAATCAAATCCAAGGGCGCCCCGATCTCCTAAACATCTTTAGAAGGCCGACGGACCACACTGCACGGTCCGGGTCCGGGCCCTGACCCGGTTCTGGATAATGCCAGCTTAAAGTGAAAAATTCTACTGTACATATTATATTTCTTATTATGGTATATATGTATAATATAGCGCGACCGCTTCACGAAGCTAGAAAGAAAGTTATCCGCCATTTTTATTTTACCTGCAATTGAATTTGCCATTAAAATCATTATTAATACCGCAGCTGCTAAATAACTTACCTAAAAGCGTTCAGATACAAAAGCACTTGAGCTGTAATGTTTGTATACTGTTGGCCCGATGACCTACTTCAAGAAGAATTGTTACATAGACCGCCAAGGACTGTCATCACACTTTACGTCATAAAGCGCTTTAAAACTTTAGACAAGTTCAACACCTCATATTTTGTACTGTTTATCATGGTAAAAGCAACTCAAAGCAATTATAAAAATGATCGAAAGGTAAAAATACAAGCTTATACGAGCTGTCGTTTTAACATTTATAACATATATTTAAACAAAACATATATCATCTATTTTAATAAAATAGAAAAGTGTTCTTAGTCTTCACTTAAAAGCTGTTAGAAGCTGCCTTTCTGACAAGAGAGTTCTGTGAGTTCCACAGTCTCAGTGCATTAAAGTCAAAACCAGTTGCTTTTTATTTCCTCTTTTACGACAGAGCAAGGAGGGTGTCCACAGACCACTGTGCACCTGCAGGCTGATATGGGGGGTAAAAAGTCTAGAAGTTAGTAAATAAGATTTTAGCACATGTTCTAAAACACACCGGACACCTGTACAGTGATGCCAACACAGTGCTCTGAGCTCCTTCTTTGAGTTAAATCCTAGCATCTGCATTTTTTACAAGTTGTTGCTATGGCAGAGCATGACCAGAGCATAACAGAAACCACCCATTTTCTAACCGCTTCATCCAATTCAGGGTCAGGGGGTCAGGGGGTCGCGGGGCACGGGGGAGCCAGAGCCTCAGAAAGTAATAAGCAGGAGATACCTGGGACTGGATGGTAGTCCAATGCAGGGAAGACACAGACACTCACCAATTATCCCAGAAGCCAATTAACCTACCAGTAGTTCTTTGAACTGTGGGAGGAAGCCGGAGCACCCAAAGCAAACTCATGCAAACATGGGGAGAACATACAAGCTCCATACAGATAGCACCCCAGGTCCAGAAGTGTACCCAGGGCCTCAGCACTGTGAGCTAGCAATGCTAAACGCTGGGCTACCGTGCATGCTAATTTCTAGGCATCAGGTGATCAATCAGGTAGTGTTTCTCAGATAAAAGGACACCAGTTATTTAGTATGAGATTCAAATTGACCTCAGAACAAAATATAACTTATGTTATATAACTTATATAGACCTTACTACAGCATAACTGTCTTATTTGGCTCTTGTAGAAAATATTAACAGCATGCCTATTAAACATACAGTATCTAGCAATCAGCAATCAAAATAAAAACATTTCCAAACATGGAAACTGCCCAGTTAATGAAGCATTTCAAAGACATTAATCTATTCAATAATTACAGTTTTAAGTAGATAACAGATTTATATTCAGATTACGAAAGCATCATAACAACTGCTGCTTGTGTAAGGAATCCATGAATACCACTGTACATGAGAATTCCACACCTATTTGTAATCAATACACAAAATCCTATTGAATTTCAGGTACTTGTTTATTCAGCATTGCTTGACTCCGCGGACTCCTTGTTGTTTCAATATTCTAGCAATAGGACTAATCGCCAATACAGTGCCGTTGTAATCTATTCCTTCTGCCAGAAGAGGACGGTATTCGCACAGCCAGTTCAGGATAAGATACGCTCCTCGCAGTTCACAGTACAACTGGCCAAAGCCGTATTCGGAATATGCTCTCGATAACCTCGTTTAGTTTAAGTACGGCCATATTTCATATCAACCCACAGATGCATTGCATAAACACTAGAATTCTGGTTGTACTTAAATTGACCTTATACGTTTTGGATTATGTTTAACCTTCTTCAATTTCTTCAACCATATTTTGAGATGATTACGTTTACAGAAGCAAATATTATTCAGTGCTTTTTCTTCACTCCTTTAATCAAACCCACATTTCTATAAGGAGGGCCATTGTGAAACTCCCCAAAGTGAGCTGAATTAATCTTTTATTCTTCACACCTGCGAAGTCATTCCTACATTGTGTAATATGAAGGCCTTTCATTATTCACGTATACTGCAACATCTGAAAATAATGGGTCTTGAAATAGTTGAATGAAAGAAAATCCTGAATAACTCCTCCAAATGCGTGTTACACTTTCATCAAGTACACACACTTTGAATGTGATGAACTATAAAAAGTTATTTTAACCATACCCAATGGAGCTCAGGAGTGCGATTGCATACACAATCATGTTTTCAGTGTTTGGACATCAGCCGTACATCAGAACAATCATTTCACTAACACAGCTCCATGTTGAGTGACTTCCCTCCAAGAACACAAAGTCACTTTCCCTTAGCAATTATTGCATGGACTTTGATTATCTGCCTTCTGCATCAAGCCCTGTATTATATACGGTACAAAGCCAAGCTTTGGGATAGTGCTTTGTTTGGATCCTTGTCTTGATCCTTTTGGATCCCAGGCTGCTCATTTGCAAATGAGTTTTGACATTAATTATAGTGACTATAGCAATGAGCTGGCACTGTGGTTCACAGAGCTGGGGTCCTGGGTTCAATTCCTGGGGTGCAGTCTGGATGGAATTGTATGTTCTCCCTTCATTTGTGTGGATTTCTTCCAGGTGCTCCAGTTTCTTCCCACAGTCCAAAGACATACAGTACTAGTAGGTTAAGGTGGAACTACAGTCCCAATTTTGCAGACACAAAATTATTCAATTTCAGTCACAAAATAAAATCATTGACATTATAGAAAAACTTTACAAACTCAAAATTGAGCACAAAATCATGAATTTTGTGAAAGGACTGTAAGTTACGCCATGTTGTAACAAATTCGCATTCAAGTTCCACACAAATTGCGATGTGATGCAGCCCTTCCTGCTCACTAATCACTTTAATGACTAATGCAATGTGATGTAGGAGAGAAAGGGTATAGGTTATGCAGCAAACATTTCACTGCAAAAAACGTTCCATTCCAAGGTTCTTTATGCAGAGTTAACAATGTAGTATTATTTATTGGCAAAAACGTAAAAAAGTTGAGAGCAATATTTCCATTGGATTAAACGAGATGTATTCACAAGCCTGCTCCTTTACAATGTCACAGGGCCACAACAGATTATAGGAAGTTTTGCTGCCTCGTTCTGAATCGCAGAACATGGTAATTCTTTAACCTTGAAATGTAGTTTATTTTGTGATGTAATGATGCAATGTCCCTTTACTGAGAGCCAGCAATCAACGGATGTGTCTGATCGTGAATGGTTTTCCCTGTTGTTTGTTGTATTACTTGGTGTTGCATTTTAAGCTGTGCATGAGGCAGGACCCGGAGGCTGCTGCTTCTGCTGGTGCTTCTGCTGGAATTGAGGAAGAGCTGAGCGCCATGTAAGGCAAAGACACTGCGTTCCACTTTATCAGGTGCCTGGAGTGTAAGAGCTGCAGATAATATTGAGTCACATTAATCCCAACATATTTCAAATATTATGAAAATTAAATAAATTAAATCAAATAACTTTCATTAAAAAAATCAATCACTCTTTACCTTGCTTTTTCAGTTGTTTATAAGGAAAATTGATGCCGAGAATGTGTGAATACTGCTTTTTGATGGTTCCAAGACCAATGTGACCTGTTCTATTGCCTGCTAATTGTACGTTCCAGGTTGAAAAATTATTTTTAGGAGGTCAAGGTGTATGAATGATAAGAGAAAAACTGAAATAACCACAGCTACGCAAACACCAGTCCACCAAAAAAAAATCATTTAATTAAAATAAGGTAACATTTTTTTTTCATCATCATACGGATGAACTGTGCTAAATGTGTTTCTAAAAAGAAAAAGCAGGACGTGAGTCGTGAGCCAAGATCATGACTCTTTTGCTCTTCTTCACATCAGTTTTCATCTGCGAGGAGGAGGAGGAGGGCGGCTCCTGATGTGCTGACACTTGGGGAAGTGCCTCTGTGCCGGCCTGGGGGCAAAGCGCCGGCCGCAGTGAGGGCAGGGCACGTAGTCGGGGTTTGGATTCGCGGGGGGCTGGGGCAGGTTCACAACTTTCCCTCCTTGCGTGATCACCTGCTGCACCTCCCTGGCCTGTTTGATGCTCCGAATGAAATCCTCGTGCTTCTGCCTCCAGTTGTTCTTTCTCAGCTGGGAACAGGAAATGAAACCAATAAAACAGCTTCCAGAAAAAGTCCAGACTAGCACTGCGTACACAGTCTGGTCGCAAACCATTCACAAGGCAAGAAAATATCAATACAGTAATAACGTAGCTTTCTGGGGCCACCTTTCAGGTCATTGGGTAGAGAGTACAATTTACGTAGTTATGGTTTTGTTTCCTGTGAGTGCTATTTGCTTGATATGTAGATTTTTACAACAGAATTCAGAAGTCACTAAGACACATTTATTCTGTCTGGCAAATGTGCCTTTGCGGCAGTTTTTCAGAAGAGTACTTCATAAAACACTTATTTATTGTTTACATTGATTTATAAGCTGAGTCTGACTCTAGGAGAAAAAAAGGGAAGCTTGGAAAGAGTTTAAGGATAGCCCTTACCACGATTGGCGGTTTAACCTTCTTCTTATGGATGTATGTCTCCAGTTCTGTTCCCTTGGCCCTGTGCTTGAAAGAGTCAAAAACCTTCCTCTTTGAATTCTGAAGCTTCTTGCAGATCTTGCTGTGTTTCTCCAGCCTCTCTACAGCAAACTTCCCGTGACACAGTTCACAGGGCACCAGCTGAGGGTTTCCACTCTGGCTATTCTCATATGGAAATTGCTCAGCGGTAGGGCACATCAGACTTGTAGGGGACAAATATCTGTTTTCCACTGACAGAGTTTGTTCATCCAGACATGTGGTGTTATTTCTGAAGTGGCCCTGCGCGGTCTGTGCCGCTGACACGTCGCTTTCAGGGAGCCTTGCTTTCTTGAGATACTTTCTCCTTCCACAGGGGACGTCTTCTAGCCCACGGCTGCAAGGGCTCACTTGACGTCTCTCCTGATGGGAAAGCGCAGAGGGAAAGTGCGATTCTGCGCATCCGCCATCTTCCATTGGAGAACCATAATCAAGGTTGTCTCCTCTGATAGGAAGGGCTTTCCTTGGAGTGAAGGCTTTTTGCTTCTCCATTCTGCAGGTCAGAAGAGGCACGGCCTTAGAGCGGTGGTTGGCCCATGGTCCTCTGGGGCAAAGCTCGCTCTGCCTCGCCTCTATTTTCCCTTCCGGCCACCTCTCTGGAGTCTTCCATCTCTCTCGGAACCATCCTCAGCTCCTCCTGAGCTCTGAAGAGCTTCGCCTGCATCATGGCCTCCTTCTGGCGAATCTCGTCCTTCATCATGGCCTCCTTCCGGCGCATCTCATCCTGCAGGCTGGCCTCCCTCCGGCGATGCTCCTCCTTCAGCGCGGCCTCTGCCTCGGCCACTTTTCGTAGCTCCTCTTGCAACTGAAAGTGCTCCTTCCCATTGGCATGAGAAGGGCATTGCCCTGGAGGGGTCGCCACCATGGGGAGGACAGTCCTGTCCTTAGGTTTGCGTACTCTTGAGCCCCTCCTGCCCGGCCTCTCGCAGGGCCTCTCATGACCATCCTGAGGCGGGGTGGGGGCAAACAAGGAATCACTCTGTGCGTCCGGGCGGTCCACAGCCCGAACCTCACCAGGGCCGGAGACTTTCCTGTTACCCATAGGCTTCAGGGGGTAAGACCGATCATACCCCACAATGTTCTTCTCGGGGCCCTGTTGGGCTTGGAAGCGATAGCTGTTCCCCATCTTCTTCTCCGCAGCGTATTTGACATATTGGTAACATTTTCTCATCTTCTGTAGAGCTGCCTCCTGCCGCCGATTGTACATGGCGATCATTTTTTTCTCCTTTTCCTGCATCAGTTTCTCTTGGAAGGTGTCCTTCAGAAGCTGTATCTTGGGAGGCGGGCAGTACGTGGAAATCAGATCCTGTTGCCTTAAGGGCGCGGGTCGATTCGAGTCTGTGTCCTTCGGGGAGGGGGACAGAGCACCAGGCTTAGGACTGGGCTCCATTGGCAAATGAGATATGAGCTTTGTTTCCCAGGTATCTGGAAAAGGCAAAAATGGCAAATAAATGATATCCTGCACAGTCTAGTATGGTCTAATAGAAAAGAATAAAAAAAAACAATTCAGGAAATACACAACTTTTGAATATTAAACCTAATGGTGTTGAATGCTGCATGCTGACTCAGTAGGAGACAGATCCTAAACACAAACATTATAATAAACATTTGTTTCCCAAATAACATTCTCAATGTTCAGAATGCTTAAAGTCATGAGCTTTTTTAAAAATGTTTAACTGAAACCTGGAAATGTGCTATTTCATTTCAAAGCTTGTATTATATCTATGATATAAATGTTTTTTTATATAAAATTAACCCATTATGCAACAGGGGTTTGAGCAAAAGTCACTGTGAATAAGGGAATTTATCAATATTAATTAGCCGTTTCACTACATTATAGATAGCTGAAGGATTATGATACAGTATATCGATTTCGCTACAAATTGACAAGCATATTTGATGACACTTACCAAACAAGTTTTAAACAGCGGAGAAATAGTTCACCACGACGATAGCAATGCAATGTTTGACTGCATCTCCCTATGTGATATATCTGTATTTGGGTATATACAGATCACGTAATTCAGGGAGCACTGTTACGTCAGGTCACCAACCATTATTACGACGCTCATATGTCATAGAGCTCCTTAGGATGTTTGTATAATCTTTATCCACATTTTCATATGGCCGCAGTTACGGCGTTTATTTTACAGTTAATGTAACAGGGTGTCATTATATTTTTCTGTCTTTATGGTGGCAGACCACTTAAATAAATCTGAGTAGGCGGTTTCTACAAGTGAGTCAGATAAAATATTAAATATACAGTAAAAGCTCACACCTATTCATACCCTTTATGTACTGTATATCTACAATTACGTATACTACGTATACAGTTATCGTATACTATAATACGATAACTACCATTACAAAATGTCTCCCTTTTGATTTGAAGTGGTTCTTTTAAATAAGTAAATTGCAATCACTTAGCCTACATCTGAGCTCCTAATTCATCGCGACGACGGACTGAGACTCCAGTCGGATTTGTGAGAAGGGGTGTGCCTGTTTTAAAACCGATTCATACGTCTTAAACACATGGACATAGATAGCAGTCTGTGTTATATAATTTATCTTTTTATTTTATTTAAATTTAAGTATCACATACACATTTTCAAAGTAACTGTACCCCTTTTAATTATGATCCCCATCGCTCACAGCTCCGAAGGTGAGACGAGGGCTACTTCAGATGGGATTTCCAATATTTCTCTCTTAGCTTGTATACCGGTGGAAAGGAGAGGGGTCTTAAAACGTGTTGATAGTAAGATTGGGATGTATTTGCAGTCTAGATATAGTTTTTTTAATGTTCGGAGCCGCCACAGATTCATTTTCTTACGACTGCTTTTCTGGATGACAATGACAATGCAAAGGATGGTGTTAAGGCGAGGCTGTGCCTTAAGGCTCCTCTGCTTACAATATTCAGCGCGTAAATCGCAAACGAGCGCCTTCCCTTACGATGAAAATGCAGAAAATAAGACCACGAGATTTAAACCTACGGCTTACAAATTTATGCGTAAACACTAAAACCGTATCTTTAGCAAAACTGGCGAGACAATGTGTTTTATCATTTTAAAAAGTACTGGAAAATAATTAAAGGTTATCACGATAAACAGAGGTTACTGATCTACTACTGTACGCTGTGACCAAAAATGAGAGTCCCCCGATCCTCGCAGCCTTCATGCTTTGGTCTTGGCCTGGCCGTTTTTTTTTTAGGATAATGGGGTCAAGTTAAGAAATTATGCAAGTTTCTAATCAAATCCAAGGGCGCCCCGATCTCCTAAACATCTTTAGAAGGCCGACGGACCACACTGCACGGTCCGGGTCCGTTCCCTGACCCGGTTCTGGATAATGCCAGCTTAAAGTGAAAAATTCTACTGTACATATTATGTTTCTTATTATGGTATATATGTATAATACAGCGCGACCGCTTCACGAAGCTAGAAAGAAAGTTATCCGCCTTTTTTATTTTACCTGCAATTGAATTTGCCATTAAAATCATTATTAATACCGCAGCTGCTAAATAACTTACCTAAAAGCGTTCAGATACAAAAGCACTTGAGCTGTAATGTTTGTATACTGTTGGCCCGATGACCTACTTCAAGAAGAATTGTTACATAGACCGCCAAGGACTGTCATCACACTTTACGTCATAAAGCGCTTTAAAACTTTAGACAAGTTCAACACCTCATATTTTGTACTGTTTATCATGGTAAAAGCAACTCAAAGCAATTATAAAAATGATCGAAAGGTAAAAATACAAGCTTATACGAGCTGTCGTTTTAACATTTATAACATATATTTAAACAAAACATATATAATCTATTTTAATAAAATAGAAAAGTGTTCTTAGTCTTCACTTAAAAGCTGTTAGAAGCTGCCTTTCTGACAAGAGAGTTCTGTGAGTTCCACAGTCTCAGTGCATTAAAGTCAAAACCAGTTGCTTTTTATTTCCTGTTTTACGACAGAGCAAGGAGGGTGTCCACAGACCACTGTGCACCTGCAGGCTGATATGGGGGGTAAAAAGTCTAGAAGTGAGTAAATAAGATTTTAGCACATGTTCTAAAACAAACCGGACACCTGTACAGTGATGCCAACACAGTAATCTGAGCTCCTTCTTTGAGTTAAATCCTAGCATCTGCATTTTTTACAAGTTGTTGCTATGGCAGAGCATGACCAGAGCATAACAGAAACCACCCATTTTCTAACCGCTTCATCCAATTCAGGGTCAGGGGGTCAGGGGGTCAGGGGGTCGCGGGGCACGGGGGAGCCAGAGCCTCAGAAAGTAATAAGCAGGAGATACCTGGGACTGGATGGTAGTCCAATGCAGGGAAGACACAGACACTCACCAATTATCCCAGAAGCCAATTAACCTACCAGTAGTTCTTTGAACTGTGGGAGGAAGCCGGAGCACCCAAAGCAAACTCATGCAAACATGGGGAGAACATACAAGCTCCATACAGATAGCACCCCAGGTCCAGAAGTGTACCCAGGGCCTCAGCACTGTGAGCTAGCAATGCTAAACGCTGGGCTACTGTGCATGCTAATTTCTAGGCATCAGGTGATCAATCAGGTAGTGTTTCTCAGATAAAAGGACACCAGTTATTTAGTATGAGATTCAAATTGACCTCAGAACAAAATATAACTTATGTTATATAACTTATATAGAACTTACTACAGCATAACTGTCTTATTTGGCTCTTGTAGAAAATATTAACAGCATGCCTATTAAACATACAGTATCTAGCAATCAGCAATCAAAATAAAAACATTTCCAAACATGGAAACTGCCCAGTTAATGAAGCATTTCAAAGACATTAATCTATTCAATAATTACAGTTTTAAGTACATAACAGATTTATATTCAGATTACGAAAGCATCATAACAACTGCTGCTTGTGTAAGGAATCCATGAATACCACTGTACATGAGAATTCCACACCTATTTGTAATCAATACACAAAATCCTATTGAATTTCAGGTACTTGTTTATTCAGCATTGCTTGACTCCGCGGACTCCTTGTTGTTTCAATATTCTAGCAATAGGACTAATCGCCAATACAGTGCCGTTGTAATCTATTCCTTCTGCCAGCAGAGGACGGTATTCGCACAGCCAGTTCAGGATAAGATACGCTCCTCGCAGTTCACAGTACAACTGGCCAAAGCCGTATTCGGAATATGCTCTCGATAACCTCGTTTAGTTTAAGTACGGCCATATTTCATATCAACCCACAGATGCATTGCATAAACACTAGAATTCTGGTTGTACTTAAATTGACCTTATACGTTTTGGATTATGTTTAACCTTCTTCAATTTCTTCAACCATATTTTGAGATGATTACGTTTACAGAAGCAAATATTATTCAGTGCTTTTTCTTCACTCCTTTAATCAAACCCACATTTCTATAAGGAGGGCCATTGTGAAACTCCCCAAAGTGAGCTGAATTAATCTTTTATTCTTCACACCTGCGAAGTCATTCCTTCATTGTGTAATATGAAGGCCTTTCATTATTCACGTATACTACAACATCTGAAAATAATCGGTCTTGAAATAGTTGAATGAAAGAAAATCCTGAATAACTCCTCCAAATGCGTGTTACACTTTCATCAAGTACACACACTTTGAATGTGATGAACTATAAAAAGTTATTTTAACCATACCCAATGGAGCTCAGGAGTGCGATTGCATACACAATCATGTTTTCAGTGTTTGGACATCAGCCGTACATCAGAACAATCATTTCACTAACACAGCTCCGTGTTGAGTGACTTCCCTCCAAGAACACAAAGTCACTTTCCCTTAGCAATTATTGCATGGACTTTGATTATCTGCCTTCTGCATCAAGCCCTGTATTATATACGGTACAAAGCCAAGCTTTGGGATAGTGCTTTGTTTGGATCCTTGTCTTGATCCTTTTGGATCCCAGGCTGCTCATTTGCAAATGAGTTTTGACATTAATTATAGTGACTATAGCAATGAGCTGGCACTGTGGTTCACAGAGCTGGGGTCCTGGGTTCAATTCCTGGGGTGCAGTCTGGATGGAATTGTATGTTCTCCCTTCATTTGTGTGGATTTCTTCCAGGTGCTCCAGTTTCTTCCCACAGTCCAAAGACATACAGTACTAGTAGGTTAAGGTGGAACTACAGTCCCAATTTTGCAGACACAAAATTATTTAATTTCAGTCACAAAATAAAATCATTGACATTATAGAAAAACTTTACAAACTCAAAATTGAGCACAAAATCATGAATTTTGTGAAAGGACTGTAAGTTACGCCATGTTGTAACAAATTCGCATTCAAGTTCCACACAAATTGCGATGTGATGCAGCCCTTCCTGCTCACTAATCACTGTAATGACTAATGCAATGTGATGTAGGAGAGAAAGGGTATAGGTTATGCAGCAAACATTTCACTGCAAAAAACGTTCCATTCCAAGGTTCTTTATGCAGAGTTAACAATGTAGTATTATTTATTGGCAAAAACGTAAAAAAGTTGAGAGTTATATTTCCATTGGATTAAACGAGATGTATTCACAAGCCTGCTCCTTTACAATGTCATAGGGCCACAACAGATTATAGGAAGTTTTGCTGCCTCGTTCTGAATCGCAGAACATGGTAATTCTTTAACCTTGAAATGTAGTCTATTTTGTGATGTAATGATGCAATGTCCCTTTACTGAGAGCCAGCAATCAACGGATGTGTCTGATCGTGAATGGTTTTCCCTGTTGTTTGTTGTATTACTTGGTGTTGCATTTTAAGCTGTGCATGAGGCAGGACCCGGAGGCTGCTGCTTCTGCTGGTGCTTCTGCTGGGATTGAGGAAGAGCTGAGCGCCATGTAAGGCAAAGACACTGCGTTCCACTTTATCAGGTGCCTGGAGTGTAAGAGCTGCAGATAATATTGAGTCACATTAATCCCAACATATTTCAAATATTATGAAAATTAAATAAATTAAATCAAATAACTTTCATTAAAAAAATCAATCACTCTTTACCTTGCTTTTTCAGTTGTTTTTAAGGAAAATTGATGCCGAGAATGTGTGAATACTGCTTTTTGATGGTTCCAAGACCAATGTGACCTGTTCTATTGCCTGCTAATTGTACGTTCCAGGTTGAAAAATTATTTTTAGGAGGTCAAGGTGTATGAATGATAAGAGAAAAACTGAAATAACCACAGCTATGCAAACACCAGTCCACCAAAAAAAAATCATTTAATTAAAATAAGGTAACATTTTTTTTCATCATCATACGGATGAACTGTGCTAAATGTGTTTCTAAAAAGAAAAAGCAGGACGTGAGTCGTGAGCCAAGATCATGACTCTTTTGCTCTTCTTCACATCAATTTTCATCTGCGAGGAGGAGGAGGAGGGCGGCTCCTGATGTGCTGACACTTGGGGATGTGCCTCTGTGCCGGCCTGGGGGCAAAGCGCCGGCCGCAGTGAGGGCAGGGCACGTAGTCGGGGTTTGGATTCGCGGGGGGCTGGGGCAGGTTCACAACTTTCCCTCCTTGCGTGATCACCTGCTGCACCTCCCTGGCCTGTTTGATGCTCCGAATGAAATCCTCGTGCTTCTGCCTCCAGTTGTTCTTTCTCAGCTGGGAACAGGAAATGAAACCAATAAAACAGCTTCCAGAAAAAGTCCAGACTAGCACTGCGTACACAGTCTGGTCGCAAACCATTCACAAGGCAAGAAAATATCAATACAGTAATAACGTAGCTTTCTGGGGCCACCTTTCAGGTCATTGGGTAGAGAGTACAATTTACGTAGTTATGGTTTTGTTTCCTGTGAGTGCTATTTGCTTGATATGTAGATTTTTACAACAGAATTCAGAAGTCACTAAGACACATTTATTCTGTCTGGCAAATGTGCCTTTGCGGCAGTTTTTCAGAAGAGTACTTCATAAAACACTTATTTATTGTCTACATTGATTTATAAGCTGAGTCTGACTCTAGGAGAAAAAAAGGGAAGCTTGGAAAGAGTTTAAGGATAGCCCTTACCACGATTGGTGGTTTAACCTTCTTCTTATGGATGTATGTCTCCAGTTCTGTTCCCTTGGCCCTGTGCTTGAAAGAGTCAAAAACCTTCCTCTTTGAATTCTGAAGCTTCTTGCAGATCTTGCTGTGTTTCTCCAGCCTCTCTACAGCAAACTTCCCGTGACACAGTTCACAGGGCACCAGCTGAGGGTTTCCACTCTGGCTATTCTCATATGGAAATTGCTCAGCGGTAGGGCACATCAGACTTGTAGGGGACAAATATCTGTTTTCCACTGACAGAGTTTGTTCATCCAGACATGTGGTGTTATTTCTGAAGTGGCCCTGCGCGGCCTGTGCCGCTGACACGTCGCTTTCAGGGAGCCTTGCTTTCTTGAGATACTTTCTCCTTCCACAGGGGACGTCTTCTAGCCCACGGCTGCAAGGGCTCACTTGACGTCTCTCCTGATGGGAAAGCGCAGAGGGAAAGTGCGATTCTGCGCATCCGCCATCTTCCATTGGAGAACCATAATCAAGGTTGTCTCCTCTGATAGGAAGGGCTGTCCTTGGAGTGAAGGCTTTTTGCTTCTCCATTCTGCAGGTCAGAAGAGGCACGGCCTTAGAGCGGTGGTTGGCCCATGGTCCTCTGGGGCAAAGCTCGCTCTGCCTCGCCTCTATTTTCCCTTCCGGCCACCTCTCTGGAGTCTTCCATCTCTCTCGGAACCATCCTCAGCTCCTCCTGAGCTCTGAAGAGCTTCGCCTGCATCATGGCCTCCTTCTGGCGAATCTCGTCCTTCATCATGGCCTCCTTCCAGCGCATCTCATCCTGCAGGCTGGCCTCCCTCCGGCAATGCTCCTCCTTCAGCGCGGTCTCTGCCTCGGCCACTTTTCGTAGCTCCTCTTGCAACTGAAAGTGCTCCTTCCCATTGGCATGAGAAGGGCATTGCCCTGGAGGGGTCGCCACCATGGGGAGGACAGTCCTGTCCTTAGGTTTGCGTACTCTTGAGCCCCTCCTGCCCGGCCTCTCGCAGGGCCTCTCATGACCATCCTGAGGCGGGGTGGGGGCAAACAAGGAATCACTCTGTGCGTCCGGGCGGTCCACAGCCCGAACCTCACCAGGGCCGGAGACTTTCCTGTTACCCATAGGCTTCAGGGGGTAAGACCGATCATACCCCACAATGTTCTTCTCGGGGCCCTGTTGGGCTTGGAAGCGATAGCTGTTCCCCATCTTCTTCTCCGCAGCGTATTTGACATATTGGAAACATTTTCTCATCTTCTGTAGAGCTGCCTCCTGCCGCCGATTGTACATGGCGATCATTTTTTTCTCCTTTTCCTGCATCAGTTTCTCTTGGAAGGTGTCCTTCAGAAGCTGTATCTTGGGAGGCGGGCAGTACGTGGAAATCAGATCCTGTTGCCTTAAGGGCGCGGGTCGATTCGAGTCTGTGTCCTTCGGGGAGGGGGACAGAGCACCAGGCTTAGGACTGGGCTCCATTGGCAAATGAGATATGAGCTTTGTTTCCCAGGTATCTGGAAAAGGCAAAAATGGCAAATAAATGATATCCTGCACAGTCTAGTATGGTCTAATAGAAAAGAATAAAAAAAAACAATTCAGGAAATACACAACTTTTGAATATTAAACCTAATGGTGTTGAATGCTGCATGCTGACTCAGTAGGAGATAGATCCTAAACATAAACATTATAATAAACATTTGTTTCCCAAATAACATTCTCAATGTTCAGAATGCTTAAAGTCATGAGCTTTTTTAAAAATGTTTAACTGAAACCTGGAAATGTGCTATTTCATTTCAAAGCTTGTATTATATCTATGATATAAATGTTTTTTTATATAAAATTAACCCATTATGCAACAGGGGTTTGAGCAAAAGTCACTGTGAATAAGGGAATTTATCAATATTAATTAGCCGTTTCACTACATTATAGATAGCTGAAGGATTATGATACAGTATATCGATTTCGCTACAAATTGACAAGCATATTTGATGACACTTACCAAACAAGTTTTAAACAGCGGAGAAATAGTTCACCACGACGATAGCAATGCAATGTTTGACTGCATCTCCCTATGTGATATATCTGTATTTGGGTATATACAGATCACGTAATTCAGGGAGCACTGTTACGTCAGGTCACCAACCATTATTACGACGCTCATTTGTCATAGAGCTCCTTAGGATGTTTGTATAATCTTTATCCAAATTTTCATATGGCCGCAGTTACGGCGTTTATTTTACAGTTAATGTAACAGGGTGTCATTATATTTTTCTGTCTTTATGGTGGCAGACCACTTAAATAAATCTGAGTAGGCGGTTTCTACAAGTGGGTCAGATAAAATATTAAATATACAGTAAAAGCTCACACCTATTCATACCCTTTATGTACTGTATATCTACAATTACGTATACTACGTATACAGTTATCGTATACTATAATACGATAACTACCATTACAAAATGTCTCCCTTTTGATTTGAAGTGGTTCTTTTAAATAAGTAAATTGCAATCACTTAGCCTACATCTGAGCTCCTAATTCATCGCGACGACGGACTGAGACTCCAGTCGGATTTGTGAGAAGGGGTGTGCCTGTTTTAAAACCGATTCATACGTCTTAAACACATGGACATAGATAGCAGTCTGTGTTATATAATTTATCTTTTTATTTTATTTAAATTTAAGTATCACATACACATTTTCAAAGTAACTGTACCCCTTTTAATTATGATCCCCATCGCTCACAGCTCCGAAGGTGAGACGAGGGCTACTTCAGATGGGATTTCCAATATTTCTCTCTTAGCTTGTATACCGGTGGAAAGGAGAGGGGTCTTAAAACGTGTTGATAGTAAGATTGGGATGTATTTGCAGTCTAGATATAGTTTTTTTAATGTTCGGAGCCGCCACAGATTCATTTTCTTACGACTGCTTTTCTGGATGACAATGACAATGCAAACGATGGTGTTAAGGCGAGACTGTGCCTTAAGGCTCCTCTGCTTACAATATTCAGCGCGTAAATCGCAAACGAGCGCCTTCCCTTACGATGAAAATGCAGAAAATAAGACCACGAGATTTAAACCTACGGCTTACAAATTTATGCGTAAACACTAAAACCGTATCTTTAGCAAAACTGGCGAGACAATGTGTTTTATCATTTAAAAAAGTACTGGAAAATAATTAAAGGTTATCACGATAAACAGAGGTTACTGATCTACTACTGTACGCTGTGACCAAAAATGAGAGTCCCCCGATCCTCGCAGCCTTCATGCTTTGGTCTTGGCCTGGCCGTTTTTTTTAAGATAATGGGGTCAAGTTAAGAAATTATGCAAGTTTCTAATCAAATCCAAGGGCGCCTCGATCTCCTAAACATCTTTAGAAGGCCGGCGGACCACACTGCACGGTCCGGGTCCGGGCCCTGACCCGGTTCTGGATAATGCCAGCTTAAAGTGAAAAATTCTACTGTACATATTATGTTTCTTATTATGGTATATATGTATAATATAGCGCGACCGCTTCACGAAGCTAGAAAGAAAGTTATCCGCCATTTTTATTTTACCTGCAATTGAATTTGCCATTAAAATCATTATTAATACCGCAGCTGCTAAATAACTTACCTAAAAGCGTTCAGATACAAAAGCACTTGAGCTGTAATGTTTGTATACTGTTGGCCCGATGACCTACTTCAAGAAGAATTGTTACATAGACCGCCAAGGACTGTCATCACACTTTACGTCATAAAGCGCTTTAAAACTTTAGACAAGTTCAACACCTCATATTTTGTACTGTTTATCATGGTAAAAGCAACTCAAAGCAATTATAAAAATGATCGAAAGGTAAAAATACAAGCTTATACGAGCTGTCGTTTTAACATTTATAACATATATTTAAACAAAACATATATAATCTATTTTAATAAAATAGAAAAGTGTTCTTAGTCTTCACTTAAAAGCTGTTAGAAGCTGCCTTTCTGACAAGAGAGTTCTGTGAGTTCCACAGTCTCAGTGCATTAAAGTCAAAACCAGTTGCTTTTTATTTCCTCTTTTACGACAGAGCAAGGAGGGTGTCCACAGACCACTGTGCACCTGCAGGCTGATATGGGGGGTAAAAAGTCTAGAAGTTAGTAAATAAGATTTTAGCACATGTTCTAAAACAAACCGGACACCTGTACAGTGATGCCAACACAGTGCTCTGAGCTCCTTCTTTGAGTTAAATCCTAGCATCTGCATTTTTTACAAGTTGTTGCTATGGCAGAGCATGACCAGAGCATAACAGAAACCACCCATTTTCTAACCGCTTCATCCAATTCAGGGTCAGGTGGTCAGGGGGTCGCGGGGCACGGGGGAGCCAGAGCCTCAGAAAGTAATAAGCAGGAGATACCTGGGACTGGATGGTAGTCCAATGCAGGGAAGACACAGACACTCACCAATTATCCCAGAAGCCAATTAACCTACCAGTAGTTCTTTGAACTGTGGGAGGAAGCCGGAGCACCCAAAGCAAACTCATGCAAACATGGGGAGAACATACAAGCTCCATACAGATAGCACCCCAGGTCCAGAAGTGTACCCAGGGCCTCAGCACTGTGAGCTAGCAATGCTAAACGCTGGGCTACTGTGCATGCTAATTTCTAGGCATCAGGTGATCAATCAGGTAGTGTTTCTCAGATAAAAGGACACCAGTTATTTAGTATGAGATTCAAATTGACCTCAGAACAAAATATAACTTATGTTATATAACTTATATAGAACTTACTACAGCATAACTGTCTTATTTGGCTCTTGTAGAAAATATTAACAGCATGCCTATTAAACATACAGTATCTAGCAATCAGCAATCAAAATAAAAACATTTCCAAACATGGAAACTGCCCAGTTAATGAAGCATTTCAAAGACATTAATCTATTCAATAATTACAGTTTTAAGTAGATAACAGATTTATATTCAGATTACGAAAGCATCATAACAACTGCTGCTTGTGTAAGGAATCCATGAATACCACTGTACATGAGAATTCCACACCTATTTGTAATCAATACACAAAATCCTATTGAATTTCAGGTACTTGTTTATTCAGCATTGCTTGACTCTGCGGACTCCTTGTTGTTTCAATATTCTAGCAATAGGACTAATCGCCAATACAGTGCCGTTGTAATCTATTCCTTCTGCCAGCAGAGGACGGTATTCGCACAGCCAGTTCAGGATAAGATACGGTCCTCGCAGTTCACAGTACAACTGGCCAAAGCCGTATTCGGAATATGCTCTCGATAACCTCGTTTAGTTTAAGTACGGCCATATTTCATATCAACCCACAGATGCATTGCATAAACACTAGAATTCTGGTTGTACTTAAATTGACCTTATACGTTTTGGATTATGTTTAACCTTCTTCAATTTCTTCAACCATATTTTGAGATGATTACGTTTACAGAAGCAAATATTATTCAGTGCTTTTTCTTCACTCCTTTAATCAAACCCACATTTCTATAAGGAGGGCCATTGTGAAACTCCCCAAAGTGAGCTGAATTAATCTTTTATTCTTCACACCTGCGAAGTCATTCCTACATTGTGTAATATGAAGGCCTTTCATTATTCACGTATACTACAACATCTGAAAATAATGGGTCTTGAAATAGTTGAATGAAAGAAAATCCTGAATAACTCCTCCAAATGCGTGTTACACTTTCATCAAGTACACACACTTTGAATGTGATGAACTATAAAAAGTTATTTTAACCATCATTAACTGTGGCTGAAAAGCTGATCAACATATTTGTATTCTCTCGAATTGACTACTGCAATGCTCTGCTCCCTGGGGTATCTAAATCTACTCTGAACAAGCTGCAGTATGTCCAAAATTCAGCAGCCAGAATCCTGACCAGATCTAGTGCAAGTGTTCACATTACTTCTATCCTGGAGTCCTTGCACTGGCTTCCGGTCAAATTCCGCGTAGACTTTAAAATCCTCATGCTCACCTACAAGGCTTTACATGGCTTGGCACCTCAATACCTGTCTGAACTTTTATCGCCCTACTCCCCACCTCGCAACCTCCGCTCTTCAAATTCTGCCCTCCTTACTGTCCCCCAAGCCCGTCTACATTGTATGGGCGACAGGGCCTTCTCCTGCTATGCCCCCAAGCTCTGGAACTCCTTGCCCAAGGATATTAGAGAGTCACCTTCTCTAAACTCCTTCAAATCCAGACTCAAAACCCTCCTTTTCAGAAAAGCCTTTACTTAACTGGTTCCATTCTTCACCCCTCTGCTCTTCTTAATACCATCTTCCACGGTCTCCTCTATTGTTATTGTTGTATTGTTGTAATTATAATTGTGTCCTGTCTTGTGAAATTTTCTTATTTATTGTTGTAGTCTTCTTATTTATTGTTATTGTCATCCTGTAAAGCGCTTTGAGAAGCCACCTTTAAAGGCGCTATATAAAATAAAGTTTATTATTATTATTATTATTATTATACCCAATGGAGCTCAGGAGTGCGATTGCATACACAATCATGTTTTCAGTGTTTGGACATCAGCCGTACATCAGAACAATCATTTCACTAACACAGCTCCATGTTGAGTGACTTCCCTCCAAGAACACAAAGTCACTTTCCCTTAGCAATTATTGCATGGACTTTGATTATCTGCCTTCTGCATCAAGCCCTGTATTATATACGGTACAAAGCCAAGCTTTGGGATAGTGCTTTGTTTGGATCCTTGTCTTGATCCTTTTGGATCCCAGGCTGCTCATTTGCAAATGAGTTTTGACATTAATTATAGTGACTATAGCAATGAGCTGGCACTGTGGTTCACAGAGCTGGGGTCCTGGGTTCAATTCCTGGGGTGCAGTCTGGATGGAATTGTATGTTCTCCCTTCATTTGTGTGGATTTCTTCCAGGTGCTCCAGTTTCTTCCCACAGTCCAAAGACATACAGTACTAGTAGGTTAAGGTGGAACTACAGTCCCAATTTTGCAGACACAAAATTATTTAATTTCAGTCACAAAATAAAATCATTGACATTATAGAAAAACTTTACAAACTCAAAATTGAGCACAAAATCATGAATTTTGTGAAAGGACTGTAAGTTATGCCATGTTGTAACAAATTCGCATTCAAGTTCCACACAAATTGCGATGTGATGCAGCCCTTCCTGCTCACTAATCACTGTAATGACTAATGCAATGTGATGTAGGAGAGAAAGGGTATAGGTTATGCAGCAAACATTTCACTGCAAAAAACGTTCCATTCCAAGGTTCTTTATGCAGAGTTAACAATGTAGTATTATTTATTGGCAAAAACGTAAAAAAGTTGAGAGCAATCTTTCCATTGGATTAAACGAGATGTATTCACAAGCCTGCTCCTTTACAATGTCACAGGGCCACAACAGATTATAGGAAGTTTTGCTGCCTCGTTCTGAATCGCAGAACATGGTAATTCTTTAACCTTGAAATGTAGTCTATTTTGTGATGTAATGATGCAATGTCCCTTTACTGAGAGCCAGCAATCAACGGATGTGTCTGATCGTGAATGGTTTTCCCTGTTGTTTGTTGTATTACTTGGTGTTGCATTTTAAGCTGTGCATGAGGCAGGACCCGGAGGCTGCTGCTTCTGCTGGTGCTTCTGCTGGGATTGAGGAAGAGCTGAGCGCCATGTAAGGCAAAGACACTGCGTTCCACTTTATCAGGTGCCTGGAGTGTAAGAGCTGCAGATAATATTGAGTCACATTAATCCCAACATATTTCAAATATTATGAAAATTAAATAAATTAAATCAAATAACTTTCATTAAAAAAATCAATCACTCTTTACCTTGCTTTTTCAGTTGTTTTTAAGGAAAATTGATGCCGAGAATGTGTGAATACTGCTTTTTGATGGTTCCAAGACCAATGTGACCTGTTCTATTGCCTGCTAATTGTACGTTCCAGGTTGAAAAATTATTTTTAGGAGGTCAAGGTGTATGAATGATAAGAGAAAAACTGAAATAACCACAGCTACGCAAACACCAGTCCACCAAAAAAAAATCATTTAATTAAAATAAGGTAACATTTTTTTTTCATCATCATACGGATGAACTGTGCTAAATGTGTTTCTAAAAAGAAAAAGCAGGACGTGAGTCGTGAGCCAAGATCATGACTCTTTTGCTCTTCTTCACATCAGTTTTCATCTGCGAGGAGGAGGAGGAGGGCGGCTCCTGATGTGCTGACACTTGGGGAAGTGCCTCTGTGCCGGCCTGGGGGCAAAGCGCCGGCCGCAGTGAGGGCAGGGCACGTAGTCGGGGTTTGGATTCGCGGGGGGCTGGGGCAGGTTCACAACTTTCCCTCCTTGCGTGATCACCTGCTGCACCTCCCTGGCCTGTTTGATGCTCCGAATGAAATCCTCGTGCTTCTGCCTCCAGTTGTTCTTTCTCAGCTGGGAACAGGAAATGAAACCAATAAAACAGCTTCCAGAAAAAGTCCAGACTAGCACTGCGTACACAGTCTGGTCGCAAACCATTCACAAGGCAAGAAAATATCAATACAGTAATAACGTAGCTTTCTGGGGCTACCTTTCAGGTCATTGGGTAGAGAGTACAATTTACGTAGTTATGGTTTTGTTTCCTGTGAGTGCTATTTGCTTGATATGTAGATTTTTACAACAGAATTCAGAAGTCACTAAGACACATTTATTCTGTCTGGCAAATGTGCCTTTGCGGCAGTTTTTCAGAAGAGTACTTCATAAAACACTTATTTATTGTTTACATTGATTTATAAGCTGAGTCTGACTCTAGGAGAAAAAAAGGGAAGCTTGGAAAGAGTTTAAGGATAGCCCTTACCACGATTGGCGGTTTAACCTTCTTCTTATGGATGTATGTCTCCAGTTCTGTTCCCTTGGCCCTGTGCTTGAAAGAGTCAAAAACCTTCCTCTTTGAATTCTGAAGCTTCTTGCAGATCTTGCTGTGTTTCTCCAGCCTCTCTACAGCAAACTTCCCGTGACACAGTTCACAGGGCACCAGCTGAGGGTTTCCACTCTGGCTATTCTCATATGGAAATTGCTCAGCGGTAGGGCACATCAGACTTGTAGGGGACAAATATCTGTTTTCCACTGACAGAGTTTGTTCATCCAGACATGTGGTGTTATTTCTGAAGTGGCCCTGCGCGGCCTGTGCCGCTGACACGTCGCTTTCAGGGAGCCTTGCTTTCTTGAGATACTTTCTCCTTTCACAGGGGACGTCTTCTAGCCCACGGCTGCAAGGGCTCACTTGACGTCTCTCCTGATGGGAAAGCGCAGAGGGAAAGTGCGATTCTGCGCATCCGCCATCTTCCATTGGGGAACCATAATCAAGGTTGTCTCCTCTGATAGGAAGGGCTTTCCTTGGAGTGAAGGCTTTTTGCTTCTCCATTCTGCAGGTCAGAAGAGGCACGGCCTTAGAGCGGTGGTTGGCCCATGGTCCTCTGGGGCAAAGCTCGCTCTGCCTCGCCTCTATTTTCCCTTCCGGCCACCTCTCTGGAGTCTTCCATCTCTCTCGGAACCATCCTCAGCTCCTCCTGAGCTCTGAAGAGCTTCGCCTGCATCATGGCCTCCTTCTGGCGAATCTCGTTCTTCATCATGGCCTCCTTCCGGCGCATCTCATCCTGCAGGCTGGCCTCCCTCCGGCGATGCTCCTCCTTCAGCGCGGCCTCTGCCTCGGCCACTTTTCGTAGCTCCTCTTGCAACTGAAAGTGCTCCTTCCCATTGGCATGAGAAGGGCATTGCCCTGGAAGGGTCGCCACCATGGGGAGGACAGTCCTGTCCTTAGGTTTGCGTACTCTTGAGCCCCTCCTGCCCGGCCTCTCGCAGGGCCTCTCATGACCATCCTGAGGCGGGGTGAGGGCAAACAAGGAATCACTCTGTGCGTCCGGGCGGTCCACAGCCCGAACCTCACCAGGGCCGGAGACTTTCCTGTTACCCATAGGCTTCAGGGAGTAAGACCGATCATACCCCACAATGTTCTTCTCGGGGCCCTGTTGGGCTTGGAAGCGATAGCTGTTCCCCATCTTCTTCTCCGCAGCGTATTTGACATATTGGAAACATTTTCTCATCTTCTGTAGAGCTGCCTCCTGCCGCCGATTGTACATGGCGATCATTTTTTTCTCCTTTTCCTGCATCAGTTTCTCTTGGAAGGTGTCCTTCAGAAGCTGTATCTTGGGAGGCGGGCAGTACGTGGAGATCAGATCCTGTTGCCTTAAGGGCCCGGGTCGATTCGAGTCTGTGTCCTTCGGGGAGGGGGACAGAGCACCAGGCTTAGGACTGGGCTCCATTGGCAAATGAGATATGAGCTTTGTTTCCCAGGTATCTGGAAAAGGCAAAAATGGCAAATAAATGATATCCTGCACAGTCTAGTATGGTCTAATAGAAAAGAATAAAAAAAAACAATTCAGGAAATACACAACTTTTGAATATTAAACCTAATGGTGTTGAATGCTGCATGCTGACTCAGTAGGAGACAGATCCTAAACACAAACATTATAATAAACATTTGTTTCCCAAATAACATTCTCAATGTTCAGAATGCTTAAAGTCATGAGCTTTTTTAAAAATGTTTAACTGAAACCTGGAAATGTGCTATTTCATTTCAAAGCTTGTATTATATCTATGATATAAATGTTTTTTTATATAAAATTAACCCATTATGCAACAGGGGTTTGAGCAAAAGTCACTGTGAATAAGGGAATTTATCAATATTAATTAGCCGTTTCACTACATTATAGATAGCTGAAGGATTATGATACAGTATATCGATTTCGCTACAAATTGACAAGCATATTTGATGACACTTACCAAACAAGTTTTAAACAGCGGAGAAATAGTTCACCACGACGATAGCAATGCAATGTTTGACTGCATCTCCCTATGTGATATATCTGTATTTGGGTATATACAGATCACGTAATTCAGGGAGCACTGTTACGTCAGGTCACCAACCATTATTACGACGCTCATATGTCATAGAGCTCCTTAGGATGTTTGTATAATCTTTATCCACATTTTCATATGGCCGCAGTTACGGCGTTTATTTTACAGTTAATGTAACAGGGTGTCATTATATTTTTCTGTCTTTATGGTGGCAGACCACTTAAATAAATCTGAGTAGGCGGTTTCTACAAGTGAGTCAGATAAAATATTAAATATACAGTAAAAGCTCACACCTATTCATACCCTTTATGTACTGTATATCTACAATTACGTATACTACGTATACAGTTATCGTATACTATAATACGATAACTACCATTACAAAATGTCTCCCTTTTGATTTGAAGTGGTTCTTTTAAATAAGTAAATTGCAATCACTTAGCCTACATCTGAGCTCCTAATTCATCGCGACGACGGACTGAGACTCCAGTCGGATTTGTGAGAAGGGGTGTGCCTGTTTTAAAACCGATTCATACGTCTTAAACACATGGACATAGATAGCAGTCTGTGTTATATAATTTATCTTTTTATTTTATTTAAATTTAAGTATCACATACACATTTTCAAAGTAACTGTACCCCTTTTAATTATGATCCCCATCGCTCACAGCTCCGAAGGTGAGACGAGGGCTACTTCAGATGGGATTTCCAATATTTCTCTCTTAGCTTGTATACCGGTGGAAAGGAGAGGGGTCTTAAAACGTGTTGATAGTAAGATTGGGATGTATTTGCAGTCTAGATATAGTTTTTTTAATGTTCGGAGCCGCCACAGATTCATTTTCTTACGACTGCTTTTCTGGATGACAATGACAATGCAAACGATGGTGTTAAGGCGAGGCTGTGCCTTAAGGCTCCTCTGCTTACAATATTCAGCGCGTAAATCGCAAACGAGCGCCTTCCCTTACGATGAAAATGCAGAAAATAAGACCACGAGATTTAAACCTACGGCTTACAAATTTATGCGTAAACACTAAAACCGTATCTTTAGCAAAACTGGCGAGACAATGTGTTTTATCATTTAAAAAAGTACTGGAAAATAATTAAAGGTTATCACGATAAACAGAGGTTACTGATCTACTACTGTACGCTGTGACCAAAAATGAGAGTCCCCCGATCCTCGCAGCCTTCATGCTTTGGTCTTGGCCTGGCCGTTTTTTTTAAGATAATGGGGTCAAGTTAAGAAATTATGCAAGTGTAACGCAACGGGGGCTCAGGCGGGCGCCCTTGCCGCATCTGGTCGGCCCCTGCACCGTCCGGGGCTCGAACCCGGGACTTCCGCGTCTCTCTGCAGCGACCTAGCCCCGTGAGCCAAAGAGAGATCTCTCTACAGCCCAGTAGCTATGGTCCTGCTATCACAGGGAAGGGCGGTGACGTCACCCGCTCTGGTACGCCGGCTCTTACACAGCGCCCTGTCGGCCGTAAGCGTTACACTCTCCCCCGCTTAAATCGCCGTCCCCGGCGAAGGGCTATCCCGCCCCGCTTCTGACACCAATGTAGCGTTTGGCAGGTTCTTTTTCAGAACTAAAGAACAGTGGAGACGCGATTAACCAAGCACTGGCTTTATTTTACAACCACACCAAAACCAAACACAGGATCTACACACACATGAGGAGACTGACGAACACGTACACACATTTAGGGTGGTAATTACCTAACAACACACTCTACTTTTACAGGACTACACAGGGCACTAGAATTACTAGGACATTATTTACACAGGCAGGGTCAGCCGCTGGTCATCGTGCTGACCCTCAGACTCTTCCCGGCTACCACTCCCAGCATGCCCAGCGGTACTACGAGCGCCTAGGGGCGCTTCCTCCTCACCACCAGGCGAGGGCGTTACACAAGTTTCTAATCAAATCCAAGGGCGCCCCGATCTCCTAAACATCTTTAGAAGGCCGACGGACCACACTGCACGGTCCGGGTCCGGGCCCTGACCCGGTTCTGGATAATGCCAGCTTAAAGTGAAAAATTCTACTGTACATATTATGTTTCTTATTATGGTATATATGTATAATGTGGCGCGACCGCTTCACGAAGCTAGAAAGAAAGTTATCCGCCATTTTTATTTTACCTGCAATTGAATTTGCCATTAAAATCACGATTAATACCGCAGCTGCTAAATTACTTACCTAAAAGCGTTCAGATACAAAAGCACTTGAGCTGTAATGTTTGTATACTGTTGGCCCGATGACCTACTTCAAGAAGAATTGTTACATAGACCGCCAAGGACTGTCATCACACTTTACGTCATAAAGCGCTTTAAAACTTTTGACAAGTTCAACACCTCATATTTTGTACTGTTTATCATGGTAAAAGCAACTCAAAGCAATTCTAAAAATGATCGAAAGGTAAAAATACAAGCTTATACGAGCTGTCGTTTTAACATTTATAACATATATTTAAACAAAACATATATAATCCATTTTAATAAAATAGAAAAGTGTTCTTAGTCTTCACTTAAAAGCTGTTAGAAGCTGCCTTTCTGACAAGAGAGTTCTGTGAGTTCCACAGTCTCAGTGCATTAAAGTCAAAACCAGTTGCTTTTTATTTCCTGTTTTACGACAGAGCAAGGAGGGTGTCCACAGACCACTGTGCACCTGCAGACTGATATGGGGGGTAAAAAGGCTAGAAGTTAGTAAATAAGATTTTAACATATGTTCTAAAACACACCGGACACCTGTACAGTGATGCCAACACAGTGATCTGAGCTCCTTCTTTGAGTTAAATCCTAGCATCTGCATTTTTTACAAGTTGTTGCTATGGCAGAGCATGACCAGAGCATAACAGAAACCACCCATTTTCTAACCGCTTCATCCAATTCAGGGTCAGGTGGTCAGGGGGTCGGGGGGTCACGGGGGAGCCAGAGCCTCAGAAAGTAATAAGCAGGAGATACCTGGGACTGGATGGTAGTCCAATGCAGGGAAGACACAGACACTCACCAATTATCCCAGAAGCCAATTAACCTACCAGTAGTTCTTTGAAGTGTGGGAGGAAGCCGGAGCACCCAAAGCAAACTCATGCAAACATGGGGAGAACATACAAGCACCATACAGATAGCACCCCAGGTCCAGAAGTGTACCCAGGGCCTCAGCACTGTGAGCTAGCATTGCTAAACACTGGGCTACTGTGCATGCTAATTTCTAGGCATCAGGTGATCAATCAGGTAGTGTTTCTCAGATAAAAGGACACCAGTTATTTAGTATGAGATTCAAATTGACCTCAGAACAAAATATAACTTATGTTATATAACTTATATAGAACTTACTACAGCATAACTGTCTTATTTAAGACAGTTAAGGAGGCTCTTGTAGAAAATATTAACAGCATGCCTATTAAACATACAGTATCTAGCAATCAAAATAAAAACATTTCCAAACATGGAAACTGCCCAGTTAATGAAGCATTTCAAAGACATTAATCTATTCAATAATTACAGTTTCAAGTAGATAACAGATTTATATTCAGATTACGAAAGTATCATAACAACGGCTGCTTGTGTAAGGAATCCATGAATACCACTGTACATGAGAATTTCACACCTATTTGTAATCAATACACAAAATCCTATTGAATTTCAGGTACTTGTTCATTCAGCATTGCTTGACTCCGCGGACTCCTTGTTGTTTCAATATTCTAGCAATAGGACTAATCGCCAATACAGTGCCGTTGTAATCTATTCCTTCTGCCAGCAGAGGACGGTATTCGCACAGCCAGTTCAGGATAAGATACGGTCCTCGCAGTTCACAGTACAACTGGCCACAGCCGTACTCGGAATATGCTCTCGATAACCTCGTTTAGTTTAAGAACGGCCGTATTTCATATCAACCCACAGATGCATTGCATAAACACTAGAATTCTGGTTGTACTTAAATTGACCTTATACGTTTTGGATTATGTTTAACCTTCTTCAATTTCTTTAACCATATTTTGAGATGATTACGTTTACAGAAGCAAATATTATTCAGTGCTTTTTCTTCACTCCTTTAATCAAACCCACATTTCTTTAAGGAGGGCCATTGTGAAACTCCCCAAAGTGAGCTGAATTAATCTTTTATTCTTCACACCTGCGAAGTCATTCCTTCATTGTGTAATATGAAGGCCTTTCATTATTCACGTATACTACAACATCTGAAAATAATCGGTCTTGAAATAGTTGAATGAAAGAAAATCCTGAATAACTCCTCCAAATGCGTGTTACACTTTCATCAAGTACACACACTTTGAATGTGATGAACTATAAAAAGTTATTTTAACCATACCCAATGGAGCTCAGGAGTGCGATTGCATACACAATCATGTATTCAGTGTTTGGACATAAGCCGTACATCAGAACAATCATTTCACTAACACAGCTCCGTGTTGAGTGACTTCCCTCCAAGAACACAAAGTCACTTTCCCTTAGCAATTATTGCATGGTCTTAGATTATCTGCCTTCTGCATCAAGCCCTGTATGATATACTGTACAAAGCCAAGCTTTGGGATAGTGCTTTGTTTGGATCCTTGTCTTGATCCTTTTGGATCCCAGGCTGCTCATTTGCAAATGAGTTTTGACATTAATTAAAGTGACTATAGCAATGAGGTGGCACTGTGGTTCACAGAGCTGGGGTCCTGGGTTCAATTCCTGGGGTGCAGTCTGGATGGAATTGTATGTTCTCCCTTCATTTGTGTGGATTTCTTCCAGGTGCTCCAGTTTCTTCCCACAGTCCAAAGACATACAGTACTAGTAGGTTAAGGTGGAACTACAGTCCCAATTTTGCAGACACAAAAGTATTTAATTTCAGTCACAAAATAAAATCATTGACATTATAGAAAAACTTTACAAACTCAAAATTGAGCACAAAATCATGAATTTTGTGAAGGGACTGTAAGTTACGCCATGTTGTAACAAATTCGCATTCAAGTTCCACACAAATTGCGATGTGATGCAGCCCTTCCTGCTCACTAATCACTGCAATGACTAATGCAATGTGATGTAGGAGAGAAAAGGTATAGGTTATGCAGCAAACATTTCACTGCAAAAAACGTTCCATTCCAAGGTTCTTTATGCAGAGTTAACAATGTAATATTATTTATTGGCAAAAACGTAAAAAAGTTGAGAGCAATATTTCCATTGGATTAAACGAGATGTATTCACAAGCCTGCTCCTTTACAATGTCACAGGGCCACATCAGATTATAGGAAGTTTTGCTGCCTCGTTCTGAATCGCAGAACATGGTAATTCTTTAACCTTGAAATGTAGTCTATTTTGTGATGTAATGATGCAATGTCCCTTTACTGAGAGCCAGCAATCAACGGATGTGTCTGATCGTGAATGGTTTTCCCTGTTGTTTGTTGTATTACTTGGTGTTGCATTTTAAGCTGTGCATGAGGCAGGACCCGGAGGCTGCTGCTTCTGCTGGTGCTTCTGCTGGGATTGAGGAAGAGCTGAGCGCCATGTAAGGCAAAGACACTGCGTTCCACTTTATCAGGTGCCTGGAGTGTAAGAGCTGCAGATAATATTGAGTCACATTAATCCCAACATATTTCAAATATTATGAAAATTAAATAAATTAAATCAAATAACTTTCATTAAAAAAATCAATCACTCTTTACCTTGCTTTTTCAGTTGTTTTTAAGGAAAATTGATGCCGAGAATGTGTGAATACTACTTTTTGATGGTTCCAAGACCAATGTGACCTGTTCTATTGCCTGCCAATTGTACGTTCCAGGTTGAAAAATTATTTTTAGGAGGTCAAGGTGTATGAATGATTAGAGAAAAACTGAAATAACCACAGCTACGCAAACACCAGTCCACCAAAAAAAAAATCATTTAATTAAAATAAGGTAACATTTTTTTTTCATCATCATACGGATGAACTGTGCTAAATGTGTTTCTAAAAAGAAAAAGCAGGACGTGAGTCGTGAGCCAAGATCATGACTCTTTTGCTCTTCTTCACATCAGTTTTCATCTGCGAGGAGGAGGAGGAGGGCGGCTCCTGATGTGCTGACACTTGGGGATGTGCCTCTGTGCCGGCCTGGGGGGAAAGCGCCGGCCGCAGTGAGGTCAGGGCACGTAGTCGGGGTTTGGATTCGCGGGGGGCTGGGGCAGGTTCACAACTTTCCCTCCTTGCGTGATCACCTGCTGCACCTCCCTGGCCTGTTTGATGCTCCGAATGAAATCCTCGTGCTTCTGCCTCCAGTTGTTCTTTCTCAGCTGGGAACAGGAAATGAAACCAATAAAACAGCTTCCAGAAAAAGTCCAGACTAGCACTGCGTACACAGTCTGGTCGCAAACCATTCACAAGGCAAGAAAATATCAATACAGTAATAACTTAGCTTTCTGGGGCCACCTTTCAGGTCATTGGGTAGAGAGTACAATTTACGTAGTTATGGTTTTGTTTCCTGTGAGTGCTATTTGCTTGATATGTAGATTTTTACAACAGAATTCAGAAGTCACTAAGACACATTTATTCTGTCTGGAAAATGTGCCTTTGCGGCAGTTTTTCAGAAGAGTACTTCATAAAACACTTATTTATTGTTTACATTGATTTATAAGCTGAGTCTGACTCTAGGAGAAAAAAAGGGAAGCTTGGAAAGAGTTTAAGGATAGCCCTTACCACGATTGGCGGTTTAACCTTCTTCTTATGGATGTATGTCTCCAGTTCTGTTCCCTTGGCCCTGTGCTTGAAAGAGTCAAAAACCTTCCTCTTTGAATTCTGAAGCTTCTTGCAGATCTTGCTGTGTTTCTCCAGCCTCTCTACAGCAAACTTCCTGTGACACAGTTCACAGGGCACCAGCTGAGGGTTTCCACTCTGGCTATTCTCATATGGAAATTGCTCAGCGGTAGGGCAGATCAGACTTGTAGGGGACAAATATCTGTTTTCCACTGACAGAGTTTGTTCATCCAGACATGTGGTGTTATATCTGAAGTGGGCCTGCGCGGCCTGTGCCGCTGACACGTCGCTTTCAGGGAGCCTTGCTTTCTTGAGATACTTTCTCCTTCCACAGGGGACGTCTTCTAGCCCACGGCTGCAAGGGCTCACTTGACGTCTCTCCTGATGGGAAAGCGCAGAGGGAAAGTGCGATTCTGCGCATCCGCCATCTTCCATTGGAGAACCATAATCAAGGTTGTCTCCTCTGATAGGAAGGGCTTTCCTTGGAGTGAAGGCTTTTTGCTTCTCCATTCTACAGGTCAGAAGAGGCACGGCCTTAGAGCGGTGGTTGGCCCATGGTCCTCTGGGGCAAAGCTCGCTCTGCCTCGCCTGGAGTGTCTTCCTTAGGGTCAGGAGTCCTCTATTTTCCCTTCCGGCCACCTCTCTGGAGTCTTCCATCTCTCTCGGAACCATCCTCAGCTCCTCCTGAGCTCTGAAGAGCTTCGCCTGCATCATGGCCTCCTTCTGGCGAATCTCGTCCTTCATCATGGCCTCCTTCCGGCGCATCTCATCCTGCAGGCTGGCCTCTCTCCGGCGATGCTCCTCCTTCAGTGCGGCCTCTGCCTCGGCCACTTTTCGTAGCTCCTCTTGCAACTGAAAGTGCTCCTTCCCATTGGCATGAGAAGGGCATTGCCCTGGAGGGGTCGCCACCATGGGGAGGACAGTCCTGTCCTTAGGTTTGCGTACTCTTGAGCCCCTCCTGCCCGGCCTCTCGCAGGGCCTCTCATGACCATCCTGAGGCGGGGTGGGGGCAAACAAGGAATCACTCTGTGCTTCCGGGCGGTCCACAGCCCGAACCTCACCAGGGCCGGAGACTTTCCTGTTACCCATAGGCTTCAGGGGGTAAGACCGATCATACCCCACAATGTTCTTCTCGGGGCCCTGTTGGGCTTGGAAGCGATAGCTGTTCCCCGTCTTCTTCTCCGCAGCGTATTTGACATATTGGAAACATTTTCTCATCTTCTGTAGAGCTGCCTCCTGCCGCCGATTGTACATGGCGATCATTTTTTTCTCCTTTTCCTGCATCAGTTTCTCTTGGAAGGTGTCCTTCAGAAGCTGTATCTTGGGAGGCGGGCAGTACGTGGAAATCAGTTCCTGTTGCCTTAAGGGCGCGGGTCGATTCGAGTCTGTGTCCTTCGGGGAGGGGGACAGAGCACCAGGCTTAGGACTGGGCTCCATTGGCAAATGAGATATGAGCTTTGTTTCCCAGGTATCTGGAAAAGGCAAAAATGGCAAATAAATGATATCCTGCACAGTCTAGTATGGTCTAATAGAAAAGAATTAAAAAAAAACAATTCAGGAAATACACAACTTTTTAATATTAAACCTAATGGTGTTGAATGCTGCATGCTGACTCATTAGGAGACAGATCCTAAACATAAACATTATAATAAACATTTGTTTCCCAAATAACATTCTCAATGTTCAGAATGCTTAAAGTCATGAGCTTTTTTAAAAATGTTTAACTGAAACCTGGAAATGTGCTATTTCATTTCAAAGCTTGTATTATATCTATGATATAAATGTTTTTTTATATAAAATTAACCCATTATGCAACAGGGGTTTGAGCAAAAGTCACTGTGAATAAGGGAATTTATCAATATTAATTAGCCGTTTCACTACATTATAGATAGCTGAAGGATTATGATACAGTATATCGATTTCGCTACAAATTGACAAGCATATTTGATGACACTTACCAAACAAGTTTTAAACAGCGGAGAAATAGTTCACCACGACGATAGCAATGCAATGTTTGACTGCATCTCCCTATGTGATATATCTGTATTTGGGTATATACAGATCACGTAATTCAGGGAGCACTGTTACGTCAGGTCACCAACCATTATTACGACGCTCATATGTCATAGAGCTCCTTAGGATGTTTGTATAATCTTTATCCACATTTTCATATGGCCGCAGTTACGGCGTTTATTTTACAGTTAATGTAACAGGGTGTCATTATATTTTTCTGTCTTTATGGTGGCAGACCACTTAAATAAATCTGAGTAGGCGGTTTCTACAAGTGGGTCAGATAAAATATTAAATATACAGTAAAAGCTCACACCTATTCATACCCTTTATGTACTGTATATCTACAATTACGTATACTACGTATACAGTTATCGTATACTATAATACGATAACTACCATTACAAAATGTCTCCCTTTTGATTTGAAGTGGTTCTTTTAAATAAGTAAATTGCAATCACTTAGCCTACATCTGAGCTCCTAATTCATCGCGACGACGGACTGAGACTCCAGTCGGATTTGTGAGAAGGGGTGTGCCTGTTTTAAAACCGATTCATACGTCTTAAACACATGGACATAGATAGCAGTCTGTGTTATATAATTTATCTTTTTATTTTATTTAAATTTAAGTATCACATACACATTTTCAAAGTAACTGTACCCCTTTTAATTATGATCCCCATCGCTCACAGCTCCGAAGGTGAGACGAGGGCTACTTCAGATGGGATTTCCAATATTTCTCTCTTAGCTTGTATACCGGTGGAAAGGAGAGGGGTCTTAAAACGTGTTGATAGTAAGATTGGGATGTATTTGCAGTCTAGATATAGTTTTTTTAATGTTCGGAGCCGCCACAGATTCATTTTCTTACGACTGCTTTTCTGGATGACAATGACAATGCAAACGATGGTGTTAAGGCGAGGCTGTGCCTTAAGGCTCCTCTGCTTACAATATTCAGCGCGTAAATCGCAAACGAGCGCCTTCCCTTACGATGAAAATGCAGAAAATAAGACCACGAGATTTAAACCTACGGCTTACAAATTTATGCGTAAACACTAAAACCGTATCTTTAGCAAAACTGGCGAGACAATGTGTTTTATCATTTAAAAAAGTACTGGAAAATAATTAAAGGTTATCACGATAAACAGAGGTTACTGATCTACTACTGTACGCTGTGACCAAAAATGAGAGTCCCCCGATCCTCGCAGCCTTCATGCTTTGGTCTTGGCCTGGCCGTTTTTTTTAAGATAATGGGGTCAAGTTAAGAAATTATGCAAGTTTCTAATCAAATCCAAGGGCGCCTCGATCTCCTAAACATCTTTAGAAGGCCGGCGGACCACACTGCACGGTCCGGGTCCGGGCCCTGACCCGGTTCTGGATAATGCCAGCTTAAAGTGAAAAATTCTACTGTACATATTATATTTCTTATTATGGTATATATGTATAATATAGCGCGACCGCTTCACGAAGCTAGAAAGAAAGTTATCCGCCATTTTTATTTTACCTGCAATTGAATTTGCCATTAAAATCATTATTAATACCGCAGCTGCTAAATAACTTACCTAAAAGCGTTCAGATACAAAAGCACTTGAGCTGTAATGTTTGTATACTGTTGGCCCGATGACCTACTTCAAGAAGAATTGTTACATAGACCGCCAAGGACTGTCATCACACTTTACGTCATAAAGCGCTTTAAAACTTTAGACAAGTTCAACACCTCATATTTTGTACTGTTTATCATGGTAAAAGCAACTCAAAGCAATTATAAAAATGATCGAAAGGTAAAAATACAAGCTTATACGAGCTGTCGTTTTAACATTTATAACATATATTTAAACAAAACATATATCATCTATTTTAATAAAATAGAAAAGTGTTCTTAGTCTTCACTTAAAAGCTGTTAGAAGCTGCCTTTCTGACAAGAGAGTTCTGTGAGTTCCACAGTCTCAGTGCATTAAAGTCAAAACCAGTTGCTTTTTATTTCCTCTTTTACGACAGAGCAAGGAGGGTGTCCACAGACCACTGTGCACCTGCAGGCTGATATGGGGGGTAAAAAGTCTAGAAGTTAGTAAATAAGATTTTAGCACATGTTCTAAAACACACCGGACACCTGTACAGTGATGCCAACACAGTGCTCTGAGCTCCTTCTTTGAGTTAAATCCTAGCATCTGCATTTTTTACAAGTTGTTGCTATGGCAGAGCATGACCAGAGCATAACAGAAACCACCCATTTTCTAACCGCTTCATCCAATTCAGGGTCAGGGGGTCAGGGGGTCGCGGGGCACGGGGGAGCCAGAGCCTCAGAAAGTAATAAGCAGGAGATACCTGGGACTGGATGGTAGTCCAATGCAGGGAAGACACAGACACTCACCAATTATCCCAGAAGCCAATTAACCTACCAGTAGTTCTTTGAACTGTGGGAGGAAGCCGGAGCACCCAAAGCAAACTCATGCAAACATGGGGAGAACATACAAGCTCCATACAGATAGCACCCCAGGTCCAGAAGTGTACCCAGGGCCTCAGCACTGTGAGCTAGCAATGCTAAACGCTGGGCTACCGTGCATGCTAATTTCTAGGCATCAGGTGATCAATCAGGTAGTGTTTCTCAGATAAAAGGACACCAGTTATTTAGTATGAGATTCAAATTGACCTCAGAACAAAATATAACTTATGTTATATAACTTATATAGACCTTACTACAGCATAACTGTCTTATTTGGCTCTTGTAGAAAATATTAACAGCATGCCTATTAAACATACAGTATCTAGCAATCAGCAATCAAAATAAAAACATTTCCAAACATGGAAACTGCCCAGTTAATGAAGCATTTCAAAGACATTAATCTATTCAATAATTACAGTTTTAAGTACATAACAGATTTATATTCAGATTACGAAAGCATCATAACAACTGCTGCTTGTGTAAGGAATCCATGAATACCACTGTACATGAGAATTCCACACCTATTTGTAATCAATACACAAAATCCTATTGAATTTCAGGTACTTGTTTATTCAGCATTGCTTGACTCCGCGGACTCCTTGTTGTTTCAATATTCTAGCAATAGGACTAATCGCCAATACAGTGCCGTTGTAATCTATTCCTTCTGCCAGCAGAGGACGGTATTCGCACAGCCAGTTCAGGATAAGATACGCTCCTCGCAGTTCACAGTACAACTGGCCAAAGCCGTATTCGGAATATGCTCTCGATAACCTCGTTTAGTTTAAGTACGGCCATATTTCATATCAACCCACAGATGCATTGCATAAACACTAGAATTCTGGTTGTACTTAAATTGACCTTATACGTTTTGGATTATGTTTAACCTTCTTCAATTTCTTCAACCATATTTTGAGATGATTACGTTTACAGAAGCAAATATTATTCAGTGCTTTTTCTTCACTCCTTTAATCAAACCCACATTTCTATAAGGAGGGCCATTGTGAAACTCCCCAAAGTGAGCTGAATTAATCTTTTATTCTTCACACCTGCGAAGTCATTCCTACATTGTGTAATATGAAGGCCTTTCATTATTCACGTATACTGCAACATCTGAAAATAATGGGTCTTGAAATAGTTGAATGAAAGAAAATCCTGAATAACTCCTCCAAATGCGTGTTACACTTTCATCAAGTACACACACTTTGAATGTGATGAACTATAAAAAGTTATTTTAACCATACCCAATGGAGCTCAGGAGTGCGATTGCATACACAATCATGTTTTCAGTGTTTGGACATCAGCCGTACATCAGAACAATCATTTCACTAACACAGCTCCATGTTGAGTGACTTCCCTCCAAGAACACAAAGTCACTTTCCCTTAGCAATTATTGCATGGACTTTGATTATCTGCCTTCTGCATCAAGCCCTGTATTATATACGGTACAAAGCCAAGCTTTGGGATAGTGCTTTGTTTGGATCCTTGTCTTGATCCTTTTGGATCCCAGGCTGCTCATTTGCAAATGAGTTTTGACATTAATTATAGTGACTATAGCAATGAGCTGGCACTGTGGTTCACAGAGCTGGGGTCCTGGGTTCAATTCCTGGGGTGCAGTCTGGATGGAATTGTATGTTCTCCCTTCATTTGTGTGGATTTCTTCCAGGTGCTCCAGTTTCTTCCCACAGTCCAAAGACATACAGTACTAGTAGGTTAAGGTGGAACTACAGTCCCAATTTTGCAGACACAAAATTATTCAATTTCAGTCACAAAATAAAATCATTGACATTATAGAAAAACTTTACAAACTCAAAATTGAGCACAAAATCATGAATTTTGTGAAAGGACTGTAAGTTACGCCATGTTGTAACAAATTCGCATTCAAGTTCCACACAAATTGCGATGTGATGCAGCCCTTCCTGCTCACTAATCACTTTAATGACTAATGCAATGTGATGTAGGAGAGAAAGGGTATAGGTTATGCAGCAAACATTTCACTGCAAAAAACGTTCCATTCCAAGGTTCTTTATGCAGAGTTAACAATGTAGTATTATTTATTGGCAAAAACGTAAAAAAGTTGAGAGCAATATTTCCATTGGATTAAACGAGATGTATTCACAAGCCTGCTCCTTTACAATGTCACAGGGCCACAACAGATTATAGGAAGTTTTGCTGCCTCGTTCTGAATCGCAGAACATGGTAATTCTTTAACCTTGAAATGTAGTTTATTTTGTGATGTAATGATGCAATGTCCCTTTACTGAGAGCCAGCAATCAACGGATGTGTCTGATCGTGAATGGTTTTCCCTGTTGTTTGTTGTATTACTTGGTGTTGCATTTTAAGCTGTGCATGAGGCAGGACCCGGAGGCTGCTGCTTCTGCTGGTGCTTCTGCTGGAATTGAGGAAGAGCTGAGCGCCATGTAAGGCAAAGACACTGCGTTCCACTTTATCAGGTGCCTGGAGTGTAAGAGCTGCAGATAATATTGAGTCACATTAATCCCAACATATTTCAAATATTATGAAAATTAAATAAATTAAATCAAATAACTTTCATTAAAAAAATCAATCACTCTTTACCTTGCTTTTTCAGTTGTTTATAAGGAAAATTGATGCCGAGAATGTGTGAATACTGCTTTTTGATGGTTCCAAGACCAATGTGACCTGTTCTATTGCCTGCTAATTGTACGTTCCAGGTTGAACAATTATTTTTAGGAGGTCAAGGTGTATGAATGATAAGAGAAAAACTGAAATAACCACAGCTACGCAAACACCAGTCCACCCAAAAAAAATCATTTAATTAAAATAAGGTAACATTTTTTTTTCATCATCATACGGATGAACTGTGCTAAATGTGTTTCTAAAAAGAAAAAGCAGGACGTGAGTCGTGAGCCAAGATCATGACTCTTTTGCTCTTCTTCACATCAGTTTTCATCTGCGAGGAGGAGGAGGAGGGCGGCTCCTGATGTGCTGACACTTGGGGAAGTGCCTCTGTGCCGGCCTGGGGGCAAAGCGCCGGCCGCAGTGAGGGCAGGGCACGTAGTCGGGGTTTGGATTCGCGGGGGGCTGGGGCAGGTTCACAACTTTCCCTCCTTGCGTGATCACCTGCTGCACCTCCCTGGCCTGTTTGATGCTCCGAATGAAATCCTCGTGCTTCTGCCTCCAGTTGTTCTTTCTCAGCTGGGAACAGGAAATGAAACCAATAAAACAGCTTCCAGAAAAAGTCCAGACTAGCACTGCGTACACAGTCTGGTCGCAAACCATTCACAAGGCAAGAAAATATCAATACAGTAATAACGTAGCTTTCTGGGGCCACCTTTCAGGTCATTGGGTAGAGAGTACAATTTACGTAGTTATGGTTTTGTTTCCTGTGAGTGCTATTTGCTTGATATGTAGATTTTTACAACAGAATTCAGAAGTCACTAAGACACATTTATTCTGTCTGGCAAATGTGCCTTTGCGGCAGTTTTTCAGAAGAGTACTTCATAAAACACTTATTTATTGTTTACATTGATTTATAAGCTGAGTCTGACTCTAGGAGAAAAAAAGGGAAGCTTGGAAAGAGTTTAAGGATAGCCCTTACCACGATTGGCGGTTTAACCTTCTTCTTATGGATGTATGTCTCCAGTTCTGTTCCCTTGGCCCTGTGCTTGAAAGAGTCAAAAACCTTCCTCTTTGAATTCTGAAGCTTCTTGCAGATCTTGCTGTGTTTCTCCAGCCTCTCTACAGCAAACTTCCCGTGACACAGTTCACAGGGCACCAGCTGAGGGTTTCCACTCTGGCTATTCTCATATGGAAATTGCTCAGCGGTAGGGCACATCAGACTTGTAGGGGACAAATATCTGTTTTCCACTGACAGAGTTTGTTCATCCAGACATGTGGTGTTATTTCTGAAGTGGCCCTGCGCGGTCTGTGCCGCTGACACGTCGCTTTCAGGGAGCCTTGCTTTCTTGAGATACTTTCTCCTTCCACAGGGGACGTCTTCTAGCCCACGGCTGCAAGGGCTCACTTGACGTCTCTCCTGATGGGAAAGCGCAGAGGGAAAGTGCGATTCTGCGCATCCGCCATCTTCCATTGGAGAACCATAATCAAGGTTGTCTCCTCTGATAGGAAGGGCTTTCCTTGGAGTGAAGGCTTTTTGCTTCTCCATTCTGCAGGTCAGAAGAGGCACGGCCTTAGAGCGGTGGTTGGCCCATGGTCCTCCTGAGCTCTGAAGAGCTTCGCCTGCATCATGGCCTCCTTCTGGCGAATCTCGTCCTTCATCATGGCCTCCTTCCGGCGCATCTCATCCTGCAGGCTGGCCTCCCTCCGGCGATGCTCCTCCTTCAGCGCGGCCTCTGCCTCGGCCACTTTTCGTAGCTCCTCTTGCAACTGAAAGTGCTCCTTCCCATTGGCATGAGAAGGGCATTGCCCTGGAGGGGTCGCCACCATGGGGAGGACAGTCCTGTCCTTAGGTTTGCGTACTCTTGAGCCCCTCCTGCCCGGCCTCTCGCAGGGCCTCTCATGACCATCCTGAGGCGGGGTGGGGGCAAACAAGGAATCACTCTGTGCGTCCGGGCGGTCCACAGCCCGAACCTCACCAGGGCCGGAGACTTTCCTGTTACCCATAGGCTTCAGGGGGTAAGACCGATCATACCCCACAATGTTCTTCTCGGGGCCCTGTTGGGCTTGGAAGCGATAGCTGTTCCCCATCTTCTTCTCCGCAGCGTATTTGACATATTGGAAACATTTTCTCATCTTCTGTAGAGCTGCCTCCTGCCGCCGATTGTACATGGCGATCATTTTTTTCTCCTTTTCCTGCATCAGTTTCTCTTGGAAGGTGTCCTTCAGAAGCTGTATCTTGGGAGGCGGGCAGTACGTGGAAATCAGATCCTGTTGCCTTAAGGGCGCGGGTCGATTCGAGTCTGTGTCCTTCGGGGAGGGGGACAGAGCACCAGGCTTAGGACTGGGCTCCATTGGCAAATGAGATATGAGCTTTGTTTCCCAGGTATCTGGAAAAGGCAAAAATGGCAAATAAATGATATCCTGCACAGTCTAGTATGGTCTAATAGAAAAGAATAAAAAAAAACAATTCAGGAAATACACAACTTTTGAATATTAAACCTAATGGTGTTGAATGCTGCATGCTGACTCAGTAGGAGACAGATCCTAAACACAAACATTATAATAAACATTTGTTTCCCAAATAACATTCTCAATGTTCAGAATGCTTAAAGTCATGAGCTTTTTTAAAAATGTTTAACTGAAACCTGGAAATGTGCTATTTCATTTCAAAGCTTGTATTATATCTATGATATAAATGTTTTTTTATATAAAATTAACCCATTATGCAACAGGGGTTTGAGCAAAAGTCACTGTGAATAAGGGAATTTATCAATATTAATTAGCCGTTTCACTACATTATAGATAGCTGAAGGATTATGATACAGTATATCGATTTCGCTACAAATTGACAAGCATATTTGATGACACTTACCAAACAAGTTTTAAACAGCGGAGAAATAGTTCACCACGACGATAGCAATGCAATGTTTGACTGCATCTCCCTATGTGATATATCTGTATTTGGGTATATACAGATCACGTAATTCAGGGAGCACTGTTACGTCAGGTCACCAACCATTATTACGACGCTCATATGTCATAGAGCTCCTTAGGATGTTTGTATAATCTTTATCCAAATTTTCATATGGCCGCAGTTACGGCGTTTATTTTACAGTTAATGTAACAGGGTGTCATTATATTTTTCTGTCTTTATGGTGGCAGACCACTTAAATAAATCTGAGTAGGCGGTTTCTACAAGTGAGTCAGATAAAATATTAAATATACAGTAAAAGCTCACACCTATTCATACCCTTTATGTACTGTATATCTACAATTACGTATACTACGTATACAGTTATCGTATACTATAATACGATAACTACCATTACAAAATGTCTCCCTTTTGATTTGAAGTGGTTCTTTTAAATAAGTAAATTGCAATCACTTAGCCTACATCTGAGCTCCTAATTCATCGCGACGACGGACTGAGACTCCAGTTGGATTTGTGAGAAGTAAAGGGGTGTGCCGTTTTTAAAACCGATTCATACGTCTTAAACACATGGACATAGATAGCAGTCTGTGTTATATAATTTATCTTTTTATTTTATTTAAATTTATCACATACACATTTTCAAAGTAACTGTACCCCTTTTAATTATGATCCCCATCGCTCACAGCTCCGAAGGTGAGACGAGGGCTACTTCAGATGGGATTTCCAATATTTCTCTCTTAGCTTGTATACCGGTGGAAAGGAGAGGGGTCTTAAAACGTGTTGATAGTAAGATTGGGATGTATTTGCAGTCTAGATATAGTTTTTTTAATGTTCGGAGCCGCCACAGATTCATTTTCTTACGACTGCTTTTCTGGATGACAATGACAATGCAAACGATGGTGTTAAGGCGAGGCTGTGCCTTAAGGCTCCTCTGCTTACAATATTCAGCGCGTAAATCGCAAACGAGCGCCTTCCCTTACGATGAAAATGCAGAAAATAAGACCACGAGATTTAAACCTACGGCTTACAAATTTATGCGTAAACACTAAAACCGTATCTTTAGCAAAACTGGCGAGACAATGTGTTTTATCATTTAAAAAAGTACTGGAAAATAATTAAAGGTTATCACGATAAACAGAGGTTACTGATCTACTACTGTACGCTGTGACCAAAAATGAGAGTCCCCCGATCCTCGCAGCCTTCATGCTTTGGTCTTGGCCTGGCCGTTTTTTTTAAGATAATGGGGTCAAGTTAAGAAATTATGCAAGTTTCTAATCAAATCCAAGGGCGCCTCGATCTCCTAAACATCTTTAGAAGGCCGACGGACCACACTGCACGGTCCGGGTCCGTTCCCTGACCCGGTTCTGGATAATGCCAGCTTAAAGTGAAAAATTCTACTGTACATATTATGTTTCTTATTATGGTATATATGCATAATATAGCGCGACCGCTTCACGAAGCTAGAAAGAAAGTTATCCGCCATTTTTATTTTACCTGCAATTGAATTTGCCATTAAAATCATTATTAATACCGCAGCTGCTAAATAACTTACCTAAAAGCGTTCAGATACAAAAGCACTTGAGCTGTAATGTTTGTATACTGTTGGCCCGATGACCTACTTCAAGAAGAATTGTTACATAGACCGCCAAGGACTGTCATCACACTTTACGTCATAAAGCGCTTTAAAACTTTAGACAAGTTCAACACCTCATATTTTGTACTGTTTATCATGGTAAAAGCAACTCAAAGCAATTCTAAAAATGATCGAAAGGTAAAAATACAAGCTTACACGAGCTGTCGTTTTAACATTTATAACATATATTTAAACAAAACATATATAATCTATTTTAATAAAATAGAAAAGTGTTCTTAGTCTTCACTTAAAAGCTGTTAGAAGCTGCCTTTCTGACAAGAGAGTTCTGTGAGTTCCACAGTCTCAGTGCATTAAAGTCAAAACCAGTTGCTTTTTATTTCCTGTTTTACGACAGAGCAAGGAGGGTGTCCACAGACCACTGTGCACCTGCAGACTGATATGGGGGGTAAAAAGTCTAGAAGTTAGTAAATAAGATTTTAACATATGTTCTAAAACACACCGGACACCTGTACAGTGATGCCAACACAGTGATCTGAGCTCCTTCTTTGAGTTAAATCCTAGCATCTGCATTTTTTACAAGTTGTTGCTATGGCAGAGCATGACCAGAGCATAACAGAAACCACCCATTTTCTAACCGCTTCATCCAATTCAGGGTCAGGGGGTCAGGGGGTCGCGGGGCACGGGGGAGCCAGAGCCTCAGAAAGTAATAAGCAGGAGATACCTGGGACTGGATGGTAGTCCAATGCAGGGAAGACACAGACACTCACCAATTATCCCAGAAGCCAATTAACCTACCAGTCGTTCTTTGAACTGTGGGAGGAAGCCGGAGCACCCAAAGCAAACTCATGCAAACATGGGGAGAACATACAAGCTCCATACAGATAGCACCCCAGGTCCAGAAGTGTACCCAGGGCCTCAGCACTGTGAGCTAGCAATGCTAAACGCTGGGCTACTGTGCATGCTAATTTCTAGGCATCAGGTGATCAATCAGGTAGTGTTTCTCAGATAAAAGGACACCAGTAATTTAGTATGAGATTCAAATTGACCTCAGAACAAAATATAACTTATGTTATATAACTTATATAGAACTTACTACAGCATAACTGTCTTATTTGCAGAAAATATTAACAGCATGCCTATTAAACATACAGTATCTAGCAATCAGCAATCAAAATAAAAACATTTCCAAACATGGAAACTGCCCAGTTAATGAAGCATTTCAAAGACATTAATCTATTCAATAATTACAGTTTTAAGTAGATAACAGATTTATATTCAGATTACGAAAGCATCATAACAACTGCTGCTTGTGTAAGGAATCCATGAATACCACTGTACATGAGAATTCCACACCTATTTGTAATCAATACACAAAATCCTATTGAATTTCAGGTACTTGTTTATTCAGCATTGCTTGACTCTGCGGACTCCTTGTTGTTTCAATATTCTAGCAATAGGACTAATCGCCAATACAGTGCCGTTGTAATCTATTCCTTCTGCCAGCAGAGGACGGTATTCGCACAGCCAGTTCAGGATAAGATACGGTCCTCGCAGTTCACAGTACAACTGGCCAAAGCCGTATTCGGAATATGCTCTCGATAACCTCGTTTAGTTTAAGTACGGCCATATTTCATATCAACCCACAGATGCATTGCATAAACACTAGAATTCTGGTTGTACTTAAATTGACCTTATACGTTTTGGATTATGTTTAACCTTCTTCAATTTCTTCAACCATATTTTGAGATGATTACGTTTACAGAAGCAAATATTATTCAGTGCTTTTTCTTCACTCCTTTAATCAAACCCACATTTCTATAAGGAGGGCCATTGTGAAACTCCCCAAAGTGAGCTGAATTAATCTTTTATTCTTCACACCTGCGAAGTCATTCCTACATTGTGTAATTTGAAGGCCTTTCATTATTCACGTATACTACAACATCTGAAAATAATGGGTCTTGAAATAGTTGAATGAAAGAAAATCCTGAATAACTCCTCCAAATGCGTGTTACACTTTCATCAAGTACACACACTTTGAATGTGATGAACTATAAAAAGTTATTTTAACCATACCCAATGGAGCTCAGGAGTGCGATTGCATACACAATCATGTTTTCAGTGTTTGGACATCAGCCGTACATCAGAACAATCATTTCACTAACACAGCTCCATGTTGAGTGACTTCCCTCCAAGAACACAAAGTCACTTTCCCTTAGCAATTATTGCATGGACTTTGATTATCTGCCTTCTGCATCAAGCCCTGTATTATATACGGTACAAAGCCAAGCTTTGGGATAGTGCTTTGTTTGGATCCTTGTCTTGATCCTTTTGGATCCCAGGCTGCTCATTTGCAAATGAGTTTTGACATTAATTATAGTGACTATAGCAATGAGCTGGCACTGTGGTTCACAGAGCTGGGGTCCTGGGTTCAATTCCTGGGGTGCAGTCTGGATGGAATTGTATGTTCTCCCTTCATTTGTGTGGATTTCTTCCAGGTGCTCCAGTTTCTTCCCACAGTCCAAAGACATACAGTACTAGTAGGTTAAGGTGGAACTACAGTCCCAATTTTGCAGACACAAAATTATTTAATTTCAGTCACAAAATAAAATCATTGACATTATAGAAAAACTTTACAAACTCAAAATTGAGCACAAAATCATGAATTTTGTGAAAGGACTGTAAGTTACGCCATGTAGTAACAAATTCGCATTCAAGTTCCACACAAACTGCGATGTGATGCAGCCCTTCCTGCTCACTAATCACTGTAATGACTAATGCAATGTGATGTAGGAGAGAAAGGGTATAGGTTATGCAGCAAACATTTCACTGCAAAAAACGTCCCATTCCAAGGTTCTTTATGCAGAGTTAACAATGTAGTATTATTTATTGGCAAAAACGTAAAAAAGTTGAGAGCAATATTTCCATTGGATTAAACGAGATGTATTCACAAGCCTGCTCCTTTACAATGTCACAGGGCCACAACAGATTATAGGAAGTTTTGCTGCCTCGTTCTGAATCGCAGAACATGGTAATTCTTTAACCTTGAAATGTAGTCTATTTTGTGATGTAATGATGCAATGTCCCTTTACTGAGAGCCAGCAATCAACGGATGTGTCTGATCGTAAATGGTTTTCCCTTTTGTTAGTTGTATTACTTGGTGTTGCATTTTAAGCTGTGCATGAGGCAGGACCCGGAGGCTGCTGCTTCTGCTGGTGCTTCTGCTGGGATTGAGGAAGAGCTGAGCGCCATGTAAGGCAAAGACACTGCGTTCCACTTTATCAGGTGCCTGGAGTGTAAGAGCTGCAGATAATATTGAGTCACATTAATCCCAACATATTTCAAATATTATGAAAATTAAATAAATTAAATCAAATAACTTTCATTAAAAAAATCAATCACTCTTTACCTTGCTTTTTCAGTTGTTTTTAAGGAAAATTGATGCCGAGAATGTGTGAATACTGCTTTTTGATGGTTCCAAGACCAATGTGACCTGTTCTATTGCCTGCTAATTGTACGTTCCAGGTTGAAAAATTATTTTTAGGAGGTCAAGGTGTATGAATGATAAGAGAAAAACTGAAATAACCACAGCTACGCAAACACCAGTCCACCAAAAAAAAATCATTTAATTAAAATAAGGTAACATTTTTTTTTCATCATCATACGGATGAACTGTGCTAAATGTGTTTCTAAAAAGAAAAAGCAGGACGTGAGTCGTGAGCCAAGATCATGACTCTTTTGCTCTTCTTCACATCAGTTTTCATCTGCGAGGAGGAGGAGGAGGGCGGCTCCTGATGTGCTGACACTTGGGGAAGTGCCTCTGTGCCGGCCTGGGGGCAAAGCGCCGGCCGCAGTGAGGGCAGGGCACGTAGTCGGGGTTTGGATTCGCGGGGGGCTGGGGCAGGTTCACAACTTTCCCTCCTTGCGTGATCACCTGCTGCACCTCCCTGGCCTGTTTGATGCTCCGAATGAAATCCTCGTGCTTCTGCCTCCAGTTGTTCTTTCTCAGCTGGGAACAGGAAATGAAACCAATAAAACAGCTTCCAGAAAAAGTCCAGACTAGCACTGCGTACACAGTCTGGTCGCAAACCATTCACAAGGCAAGAAAATATCAATACAGTAATAACGTAGCTTTCTGGGGCCACCTTTCAGGTCATTGGGTAGAGAGTACAATTTACGTAGTTATGGTTTTGTTTCCTGTGAGTGCTATTTGCTTGATATGTAGATTTTTACAACAGAATTCAGAAGTCACTAAGACACATTTATTCTGTCTGGCAAATGTGCCTTTGCGGCAGTTTTTCAGAAGAGTACTTCATAAAACACTTATTTATTGTTTACATTGATTTATAAGCTGAGTCTGACTCTAGGAGAAAAAAAGGGAAGCTTGGAAAGAGTTTAAGGATAGCCCTTACCACGATTGGCGGTTTAACCTTCTTCTTATGGATGTATGTCTCCAGTTCTGTTCCCTTGGCCCTGTGCTTGAAAGAGTCAAAAACCTTCCTCTTTGAATTCTGAAGCTTCTTGCAGATCTTGCTGTGTTTCTCCAGCCTCTCTACAGCAAACTTCCCGTGACACAGTTCACAGGGCACCAGCTGAGGGTTTCCACTCTGGCTATTCTCATATGGAAATTGCTCAGCGGTAGGGCACATCAGACTTGTAGGGGACAAATATCTGTTTTCCACTGACAGAGTTTGTTCATCCAGACATGTGGTGTTATTTCTGAAGTGGCCCTGCGCGGTCTGTGCCGCTGACACGTCGCTTTCAGGGAGCCTTGCTTTCTTGAGATACTTTCTCCTTCCACAGGGGACGTCTTCTAGCCCACGGCTGCAAGGGCTCACTTGACGTCTCTCCTGATGGGAAAGCGCAGAGGGAAAGTGCGATTCTGCGCATCCGCCATCTTCCATTGGAGAACCATAATCAAGGTTGTCTCCTCTGATAGGAAGGGCTTTCCTTGGAGTGAAGGCTTTTTGCTTCTCCATTCTGCAGGTCAGAAGAGGCACGGCCTTAGAGCGGTGGTTGGCCCATGGTCCTCTGGGGCAAAGCTCGCTCTGCCTCGCCTCTATTTTCCCTTCCGGCCACCTCTCTGGAGTCTTCCATCTCTCTCGGAACCATCCTCAGCTCCTCCTGAGCTCTGAAGAGCTTCGCCTGCATCATGGCCTCCTTCTGGCGAATCTCGTCCTTCATCATGGCCTCCTTCCGGCGCATCTCATCCTGCAGGCTGGCCTCCCTCCGGCGATGCTCCTCCTTCAGCGCGGCCTCTGCCTCGGCCACTTTTCGTAGCTCCTCTTGCAACTGAAAGTGCTCCTTCCCATTGGCATGAGAAGGGCATTGCCCTGGAGGGGTCGCCACCATGGGGAGGACAGTCCTGTCCTTAGGTTTGCGTACTCTTGAGCCCCTCCTGCCCGGCCTCTCGCAGGGCCTCTCATGACCATCCTGAGGCGGGGTGGGGGCAAACAAGGAATCACTCTGTGCGTCCGGGCGGTCCACAGCCCGAACCTCACCAGGGCCGGAGACTTTCCTGTTACCCATAGGCTTCAGGGGGTAAGACCGATCATACCCCACAATGTTCTTCTCGGGGCCCTGTTGGGCTTGGAAGCGATAGCTGTTCCCCATCTTCTTCTCCGCAGCGTATTTGACATATTGGAAACATTTTCTCATCTTCTGTAGAGCTGCCTCCTGCCGCCGATTGTACATGGCGATCATTTTTTTCTCCTTTTCCTGCATCAGTTTCTCTTGGAAGGTGTCCTTCAGAAGCTGTATCTTGGGAGGCGGGCAGTACGTGGAAATCAGATCCTGTTGCCTTAAGGGCGCGGGTCGATTCGAGTCTGTGTCCTTCGGGGAGGGGGACAGAGCACCAGGCTTAGGACTGGGCTCCATTGGCAAATGAGATATGAGCTTTGTTTCCCAGGTATCTGGAAAAGGCAAAAATGGCAAATAAATGATATCCTGCACAGTCTAGTATGGTCTAATAGAAAAGAATAAAAAAAAACAATTCAGGAAATACACAACTTTTGAATATTAAACCTAATGGTGTTGAATGCTGCATGCTGACTCAGTAGGAGACAGATCCTAAACACAAACATTATAATAAACATTTGTTTCCCAAATAACATTCTCAATGTTCAGAATGCTTAAAGTCATGAGCTTTTTTAAAAATGTTTAACTGAAACCTGGAAATGTGCTATTTCATTTCAAAGCTTGTATTATATCTATGATATAAATGTTTTTTTATATAAAATTAACCCATTATGCAACAGGGGTTTGAGCAAAAGTCACTGTGAATAAGGGAATTTATCAATATTAATTAGCCGTTTCACTACATTATAGATAGCTGAAGGATTATGATACAGTATATCGATTTCGCTACAAATTGACAAGCATATTTGATGACACTTACCAAACAAGTTTTAAACAGCGGAGAAATAGTTCACCACGACGATAGCAATGCAATGTTTGACTGCATCTCCCTATGTGATATATCTGTATTTGGGTATATACAGATCACGTAATTCAGGGAGCACTGTTACGTCAGGTCACCAACCATTATTACGACGCTCATATGTCATAGAGCTCCTTAGGATGTTTGTATAATCTTTATCCACATTTTCATATGGCCGCAGTTACGGCGTTTATTTTACAGTTAATGTAACAGGGTGTCATTATATTTTTCTGTCTTTATGGTGGCAGACCACTTAAATAAATCTGAGTAGGCGGTTTCTACAAGTGAGTCAGATAAAATATTAAATATACAGTAAAAGCTCACACCTATTCATACCCTTTATGTACTGTATATCTACAATTACGTATACTACGTATACAGTTATCGTATACTATAATACGATAACTACCATTACAAAATGTCTCCCTTTTGATTTGAAGTGGTTCTTTTAAATAAGTAAATTGCAATCACTTAGCCTACATCTGAGCTCCTAATTCATCGCGACGACGGACTGAGACTCCAGTTGGATTTGTGAGAAGTAAAGGGGTGTGCCTGTTTTAAAACCGATTCATACGTCTTAAACACATGGACATAGATAGCAGTCTGTGTTATATAATTTATCTTTTTATTTTATTTAAATTTATCACATACACATTTTCAAAGTAACTGTACCCCTTTTAATTATGATCCCCATCGCTCACAGCTCCGAAGGTGAGACGAGGGCTACTTCAGATGGGATTTCCAATATTTCTCTCTTAGCTTGTATACCGGTGGAAAGGAGAGGGGTCTTAAAACGTGTTGATAGTAAGATTGGGATGTATTTGCAGTCTAGATATAGTTTTTTTAATGTTCGGAGCCGCCACAGATTCATTTTCTTACGACTGCTTTTCTGGATGACAATGACAATGCAAACGATGGTGTTAAGGCGAGGCTGTGCCTTAAGGCTCCTCTGCTTACAATATTCAGCGCGTAAATCGCAAACGAGCGCCTTCCCTTACGATGAAAATGCAGAAAATAAGACCACGAGATTTAAACCTACGGCTTACAAATTTATGCGTAAACACTAAAACCGTATCTTTAGCAAAACTGGCGAGACAATGTGTTTTATCATTTAAAAAAGTACTGGAAAATAATTAAAGGTTATCACGATAAACAGAGGTTACTGATCTACTACTGTACGCTGTGACCAAAAATGAGAGTCCCCCGATCCTCGCAGCCTTCATGCTTTGGTCTTGGCCTGGCCGTTTTTTTTAAGATAATGGGGTCAAGTTAAGAAATTATGCAAGTTTCTAATCAAATCCAAGGGCGCCTCGATCTCCTAAACATCTTTAGAAGGCCGACGGACCACACTGCACGGTCCGGGTCCGTTCCCTGACCCGGTTCTGGATAATGCCAGCTTAAAGTGAAAAATTCTACTGTACATATTATGTTTCTTATTATGGTATATATGTATAATATAGCGCGACCGCTTCACGAAGCTAGAAAGAAAGTTATCCGCCATTTTTATTTTACCTGCAATTGAATTTGCCATTAAAATCATTATTAATACCGCAGCTGCTAAATAACTTACCTAAAAGCGTTCAGATACAAAAGCACTTGAGCTGTAATGTTTGTATACTGTTGGCCCGATGACCTACTTCAAGAAGAATTGTTACATAGACCGCCAAGGACTGTCATCACACTTTACGTCATAAAGCGCTTTAAAACTTTAGACAAGTTCAACACCTCATATTTTGTACTGTTTATCATGGTAAAAGCAACTCAAAGCAATTCTAAAAATGATCGAAAGGTAAAAATACAAGCTTATACGAGCTGTCGTTTTAACATTTATAACATATATTTAAACAAAACATATATAATCTATTTTAATAAAATAGAAAAGTGTTCTTAGTCTTCACTTAAAAGCTGTTAGAAGCTGCCTTTCTGACAAGAGAGTTCTGTGAGTTCCACAGTCTCAGTGCATTAAAGTCAAAACCAGTTGCTTTTTATTTCCTGTTTTACGACAGAGCAAGGAGGGTGTCCACAGACCACTGTGCACCTGCAGACTGATATGGGGGGTAAAAAGTCTAGAAGTTAGTAAATAAGATTTTAACATATGTTCTAAAACACACCGGACACCTGTACAGTGATGCCAACACAGTGATCTGAGCTCCTTCTTTGAGTTAAATCCTAGCATCTGCATTTTTTACAAGTTGTTGCTATGGCAGAGCATGACCAGAGCATAACAGAAACCACCCATTTTCTAACCGCTTCATCCAATTCAGGGTCAGGGGGTCAGGGGGTCGCGGGGCACGGGGGAGCCAGAGCCTCAGAAAGTAATAAGCAGGAGATACCTGGGACTGGATGGTAGTCCAATGCAGGGAAGACACAGACACTCACCAATTATCCCAGAAGCCAATTAACCTACCAGTAGTTCTTTGAAGTGTGGGAGGAAGCCGGAGCACCCAAAGCAAACTCATGCAAACATGGGGAGAACATACAAGCTCCATACAGATAGCACCCCAGGTCCAGAAGTGTACCCAGGGCCTCAGCACTGTGAGCTAGCAATGCTAAACGCTGGGCTACTGTGCATGCTAATTTCTAGGCATCAGGTGATCAATCAGGTAGTGTTTCTCAGATAAAAGGACACCAGTAATTTAGTATGAGATTCAAATTGACCTCAGAACAAAATATAACTTATGTTATATAACTTATATAGAACTTACTACAGCATAACTGTCTTATTTGCAGAAAATATTAACAGCATGCCTATTAAACATACAGTATCTAGCAATCAGCAATCAAAATAAAAACATTTCCAAACATGGAAACTGCCCAGTTAATGAAGCATTTCAAAGACATTAATCTATTCAATAATTACAGTTTTAAGTAGATAACAGATTTATATTCAGATTACGAAAGCATCATAACAACTGCTGCTTGTGTAAGGAATCCATGAATACCACTGTACATGAGAATTCCACACCTATTTGTAATCAATACACAAAATCCTATTGAATTTCAGGTACTTGTTTATTCAGCATTGCTTGACTCCGCGGACTCCTTGTTGTTTCAATATTCTAGCAATAGGACTAATCGCCAATACAGTGCCGTTGTAATCTATTCCTTCTGCCAGCAGAGGACGGTATTCGCACAGCCAGTTCAGGATAAGATACGGTCCTCGCAGTTCACAGTACAACTGGCCAAAGCCGTATTCGGAATATGCTCTCGATAACCTCGTTTAGTTTAAGTACGGCCATATTTCATATCAACCCACAGATGCATTGCATAAACACTAGAATTCTGGTTGTACTTAAATTGACCTTATACGTTTTGGATTATGTTTAACCTTCTTCAATTTCTTCAACCATATTTTGAGATGATTACGTTTACAGAAGCAAATATTATTCAGTGCTTTTTCTTCACTCCTTTAATCAAACCCACATTTCTATAAGGAGGGCCATTGTGAAACTCCCCAAAGTGAGCTGAATTAATCTTTTATTCTTCACACCTGCGAAGTCATTCCTACATTGTGTAATTTGAAGGCCTTTCATTATTCACGTATACTACAACATCTGAAAATAATGGGTCTTGAAATAGTTGAATGAAAGAAAATCCTGAATAACTCCTCCAAATGCGTGTTACACTTTCATCAAGTACACACACTTTGAATGTGATGAACTATAAAAAGTTATTTTAACCATACCCAATGGAGCTCAGGAGTGCGATTGCATACACAATCATGTTTTCAGTGTTTGGACATCAGCCGTACATCAGAACAATCATTTCACTAACACAGCTCCATGTTGAGTGACTTCCCTCCAAGAACACAAAGTCACTTTCCCTTAGCAATTATTGCATGGACTTTGATTATCTGCCTTCTGCATCAAGCCCTGTATTATATACAGTACGGTACAAAGCCAAGCTTTGGGATAGTGCTTTGTTTGGATCCTTGTCTTGATCCTTTTGGATCCCAGGCTGCTCATTTGCAAATGAGTTTTGACATTAATTATAGTGACTATAGCAATGAGCTGGCACTGTGGTTCACAGAGCTGGGGTCCTGGGTTCAATTCCTGGGGTGCAGTCTGGATGGAATTGTATGTTCTCCCTTCATTTGTGTGGATTTCTTCCAGGTGCTCCAGTTTCTTCCCACAGTCCAAAGACATACAGTACTAGTAGGTTAAGGTGGAACTACAGTCCCAATTTTGCAGACACAAAATTATTTAATTTCAGTCACAAAATAAAATCATTGACATTATAGAAAAACTTTACAAACTCAAAATTGAGCACAAAATCATGAATTTTGTGAAAGGACTGTAAGTTACGCCATGTAGTAACAAATTCGCATTCAAGTTCCACACAAACTGCGATGTGATGCAGCCCTTCCTGCTCACTAATCACTGTAATGACTAATGCAATGTGATGTAGGAGAGAAAGGGTATAGGTTATGCAGCAAACATTTCACTGCAAAAAACGTTCCATTCCAAGGTTCTTTATGCAGAGTTAACAATGTAGTATTATTTATTGGCAAAAACGTAAAAAAGTTGAGAGCTATATTTCCATTGGATTAAACGAGATGTATTCACAAGCCTGCTCCTTTACAATGTCACAGGGCCACAACAGATTATAGGAAGTTTTGCTGCCTCGTTCTGAATCGCAGAACATGGTAATTCTTTAACCTTGAAATGTAGTCTATTTTGTGATGTAATGATGCAATGTCCCTTTACTGAGAGCCAGCAATCAACGGATGTGTCTGATCGTGAATGGTTTTCCCTGTTGTTTGTTGTATTACTTGGTGTTGCATTTTAAGCTGTGCATGAGGCAGGACCCGGAGGCTGCTGCTTCTGCTGGTGCTTCTGCTGGGATTGAGGAAGAGCTGAGCGCCATGTAAGGCAAAGACACTGCGTTCCACTTTATCAGGTGCCTGGAGTGTAAGAGCTGCAGATAATATTGAGTCACATTAATCCCAACATATTTCAAATATTATGAAAATTAAATAAATTAAATCAAATAACTTTCATTAAAAAAATCAATCACTCTTTACCTTGCTTTTTCAGTTGTTTTTAAGGAAAATTGATGCCGAGAATGTGTGAATACTGCTTTTTGATGGTTCCAAGACCAATGTGACCTGTTCTATTGCCTGCTAATTGTACGTTCCAGGTTGAAAAATTATTTTTAGGAGGTCAAGGTGTATGAATGATAAGAGAAAAACTGAAATAACCACAGCTACGCAAACACCAGTCCACCAAAAAAAAATCATTTAATTAAAATAAGGTAACATTTTTTTTTCATCATCATACGGATGAACTGTGCTAAATGTGTTTCTAAAAAGAAAAAGCAGGACGTGAGTCGTGAGCCAAGATCATGACTCTTTTGCTCTTCTTCACATCAGTTTTCATCTGCGAGGAGGAGGAGGAGGGCGGCTCCTGATGTGCTGACACTTGGGGAAGTGCCTCTGTGCCGGCCTGGGGGCAAAGCGCCGGCCGCAGTGAGGGCAGGGCACGTAGTCGGGGTTTGGATTCGCGGGGGGCTGGGGCAGGTTCACAACTTTCCCTCCTTGCGTGATCACCTGCTGCACCTCCCTGGCCTGTTTGATGCTCCGAATGAAATCCTCGTGCTTCTGCCTCCAGTTGTTCTTTCTCAGCTGGGAACAGGAAATGAAACCAATAAAACAGCTTCCAGAAAAAGTCCAGACTAGCACTGCGTACACAGTCTGGTCGCAAACCATTCACAAGGCAAGAAAATATCAATACAGTAATAACGTAGCTTTCTGGGGCCACCTTTCAGGTCATTGGGTAGAGAGTACAATTTACGTAGTTATGGTTTTGTTTCCTGTGAGTGCTATTTGCTTGATATGTAGATTTTTACAACAGAATTCAGAAGTCACTAAGACACATTTATTCTGTCTGGCAAATGTGCCTTTGCGGCAGTTTTTCAGAAGAGTACTTCATAAAACACTTATTTATTGTTTACATTGATTTATAAGCTGAGTCTGACTCTAGGAGAAAAAAAGGGAAGCTTGGAAAGAGTTTAAGGATAGCCCTTACCACGATTGGCGGTTTAACCTTCTTCTTATGGATGTATGTCTCCAGTTCTGTTCCCTTGGCCCTGTGCTTGAAAGAGTCAAAACCCTTCCTCTTTGAATTCTGAAGCTTCTTGCAGATCTTGCTGTGTTTCTCCAGCCTCTCTACAGCAAACTTCCCGTGACACAGTTCACAGGGCACCAGCTGAGGGTTTCCACTCTGGCTATTCTCATATGGAAATTGCTCAGCGGTAGGGCACATCAGACTTGTAGGGGACAAATATCTGTTTTCCACTGACAGAGTTTGTTCATCCAGACATGTGGTGTTATTTCTGAAGTGGCAATGTGCGGCCTGTGCCGCTGACACGTCGCTTTCAGGGAGCCTTGCTTTCTTGAGATACTTTCTCCTTCTACAGGGGACGTCTTCTAGCCCACGGCTGCAAGGGCTCACTTGACGTCTCTCCTGATGGGAAAGCGCAGAGGGAAAGTGCGATTCTGCGCATCCGCCATCTTCCATTGGAGAACCATAATCAAGGTTGTCTCCTCTGATAGGAAGGGCTTTCCTTGGAGTGAAGGCTTTTTGCTTCTCCATTCTGCAGGTCAGAAGAGGCACGGCCTTAGAGCGGTGGTTGGCCCATGGTCCTCTGGGGCAAAGCTCGCTCTGCCTCGCCTCTATTTTCCCTTCCGGCCACCTCTCTGGAGTCTTCCATCTCTCTCGGAACCATCCTCAGCTCCTCCTGAGCTCTGAAGAGCTTCGCCTGCATCATGGCCTCCTTCTGGCGAATCTCGTCCTTCATCATGGCCTCCTTCCGGCGCATCTCATCCTGCAGGCTGGCCTCCCTCCGGCGATGCTCCTCCTTCAGCGCGGCCTCTGCCTCGGCCACTTTTCGTAGCTCCTCTTGCAACTGAAAGTGCTCCTTCCCATTGGCATGAGAAGGGCATTGCCCTGGAGGGGTCGCCACCATGGGGAGGACAGTCCTGTCCTTAGGTTTGCGTACTCTTGAGCCCCTCCTGCCCGGCCTCTCGCAGGGCCTCTCATGACCATCCTGAGGCGGGGTGGGGGCAAGCAAGGAATCACTCTGTGCGTCCGGGCGGTCCACAGCCCGAACCTCACCAGGGCCGGAGACTTTCCTGTTACCCATAGGCTTCAGGGGGTAAGACCGATCATACCCCACAATGTTCTTCTCGGGGCCCTGTTGGGCTTGGAAGCGATAGCTGTTCCCCATCTTCTTCTCCGCAGCGTATTTGACATATTGGAAACATTTTCTCATCTTCTGTAGAGCTGCCTCCTGCCGCCGATTGTACATGGCGATCATTTTTTTCTCCTTTTCCTGCATCAGTTTCTCTTGGAAGGTGTCCTTCAGAAGCTGTATCTTGGGAGGCGGGCAGTACGTGGAAATCAGATCCTGTTGCCTTAAGGGCGCGGGTCGATTCGAGTCTGTGTCCTTCGGGGAGGGGGACAGAGCACCAGGCTTAGGACTGGGCTCCATTGGCAAATGAGATATGAGCTTTGTTTCCCAGGTATCTGGAAAAGGCAAAAATGGCAAATAAATGATATCCTGCACAGTCTAGTATGGTCTAATAGAAAAGAATAAAAAAAAAACAATTCAGGAAATAAACAACTTTTTAATATTAAACCTAATGGTGTTGAATGCTGCATGCTGACTCAGTAGGAGACAGATCCTAAACATAAACATTATAATAAACATTTGTTTCCCAAATAACATTCTCAATGTTCAGAATGCTTAAAGTCATGAGCTTTTTTAAAAATGTTTAACTGAAACCTGGAAATGTGCTATTTCATTTCAAAGCTTGTATTATATCTATGATATAAATGTTTTTTTATATAAAATTAACCCATTATGCAACAGGGGTTTGAGCAAAAGTCACTGTGAATAAGGGAATTTATCAATATTAATTAGCCGTTTCACTACATTATAGATAGCTGAAGGATTATGATACAGTATATCGATTTCGCTACAAATTGACAAGCATATTTGATGACACTTACCAAACAAGTTTTAAACAGCGGAGAAATAGTTCACCACGACGATAGCAATGCAATGTTTGACTGCATCTCCCTATGTGATATATCTGTATTTGGGTATATACAGATCACGTAATTCAGGGAGCACTGTTACGTCAGGTCACCAACCATTATTACGACGCTCATATGTCATAGAGCTCCTTAGGATGTTTGTATAATCTTTATCCAAATTTTCATATGGCCGCAGTTACGGCGTTTATTTTACAGTTAATGTAACAGGGTGTCATTATATTTTTCTGTCTTTATGGTGGCAGACCACTTAAATAAATCTGAGTAGGCGGTTTCTACAAGTGGGTCAGATAAAATATTAAATATACAGTAAAAGCTCACACCTATTCATACCCTTTATGTACTGTATATCTACAATTACGTATACTACGTATACAGTTATCGTATACTATAATACGATAACTACCATTACAAAATGTCTCCCTTTTGATTTGAAGTGGTTCTTTTAAATAAGTAAATTGCAATCACTTAGCCTACATCTGAGCTCCTAATTCATCGCGACGACGGACTGAGACTCCAGTCGGATTTGTGAGAAGGGGTGTGCCTGTTTTAAAACCGATTCATACGTCTTAAACACATGGACATAGATAGCAGTCTGTGTTATATAATTTATCTTTTTATTTTATTTAAATTTAAAGGCTCCTCTGCTTACAATATTCAGCGCGTAAATCGCAAACGAGCGCCTTCCCTTACGATGAAAATGCAGAAAATAAGACCACGAGATTTAAACCTACGGCTTACAAATTTATGCGTAAACACTAAAACCGTATCTTTAGCAAAACTGGCGAGACAATGTGTTTTATCATTTAAAAAAGTACTGGAAAATAATTAAAGGTTATCACGATAAACAGAGGTTACTGATCTACTACTGTACGCTGTGACCAAAAATGAGAGTCCCCCGATCCTCGCAGCCTTCATGCTTTGGTCTTGGCCTGGCCGTTTTTTTTAAGATAATGGGGTCAAGTTAAGAAATTATGCAAGTTTCTAATCAAATCCAAGGGCGCCTCGATCTCCTAAACATCTTTAGAAGGCCGGCGGACCACACTGCACGGTACGGGTCCGGGCCCTGACCCGGTTCTGGATAATGCCAGCTTAAAGTGAAAAATTCTACTGTACATATTATGTTTCTTATTATGGTATATATGTATAATATAGCGCGACCGCTTCACGAAGCTAGAAAGAAAGTTATCCGCCATTTTTATTTTACCTGCAATTGAATTTGCCATTAAAATCATTATTAATACCGCAGCTGCTAAATAACTTACCTAAAAGCGTTCAGATACAAAAGCACTTGAGCTGTAATGTTTGTATACTGTTGGCCCGATGACCTACTTCAAGAAGAATTGTTACATAGACCGCCAAGGACTGTCATCACACTTTACGTCATAAAGCGCTTTAAAACTTTAGACAAGTTCAACACCTCATATTTTGTACTGTTAATCATGGTAAAAGCAACTCAAAGCAATTATAAAAATGATCGAAAGGTAAAAATACAAGCTTATACGAGCTGTCGTTTTAACATTTATAACATATATTTAAACAAAACATATATAATCTATTTTAATAAAATAGAAAAGTGTTCTTAGTCTTCACTTAAAAGCTGTTAGAAGCTGCCTTTCTGACAAGAGAGTTCTGTGAGTTCCACAGTCTCAGTGCATTAAAGTCAAAACCAGTTGCTTTTTATTTCCTCTTTTACGACAGAGCAAGGAGGGTGTCCACAGACCACTGTGCACCTGCAGACTGATATGGGGGGTAAAAAGTCTAGAAGTTAGTAAATAAGATTTTAACATATGTTCTAAAACACACCGGACACCTGTACAGTGATGCCAACACAGTGATCTGAGCTCCTTCTTTGAGTTAAATCCTAGCATCTGCATTTTTTACAAGTTGTTGCTATGGCAGAGCATGACCAGAGCATAACAGAAACCACCCATTTTCTAACCGCTTCATCCAATTCAGGGTCAGGTGGTCAGGGGGTCGCGGGGCACGGGGGAGCCAGAGCCTCAGAAAGTAATAAGCAGGAGATACCTGGGACTGGATGGTAGTCCAATGCAGGGAAGACACAGACACTCACCAATTATCCCAGAAGCCAATTAACCTACCAGTAGTTCTTTGAACTGTGGGAGGAAGCCGGAGCACCCAAAGCAAACTCATGCAAACATGGGGAGAACATACAAGCTCGATACAGATAGCACCCCAGGTCCAGAAGTGTACCCAGGGCCTCAGCACTGTGAGCTAGCAATGCTAAACGCTGGGCTACTGTGCATGCTAATTTCTAGGCATCAGGTGATCAATCAGGTAGTGTTTCTCAGATAAAAGGACACCAGTTATTTAGTATGAGATTCAAATTGACCTCAGAACAAAATATAACTTATGTTATATAACTTATATAGAACTTACTACAGCATAACTGTCTTATTTGTAGAAAATATTAACAGCATGCCTATTAAACATACAGTATCTAGCAATCAGCAATCAAAATAAAAACATTTCCAAACATGGAAACTGCCCAGTTAATGAAGCATTTCAAAGACATTAATCTATTCAATAATTACAGTTTTAAGTAGATAACAGATTTATATTCAGATTACGAAAGCATCATAACAACTGCTGCTTGTGTAAGGAATCCATGAATACCACTGTACATGAGAATTCCACACCTATTTGTAATCAATACACAAAATCCTATTGAATTTCAGGTACTTGTTTATTCAGCATTGCTTGACTCCGCGGACTCCTTGTTGTTTCAATATTCTAGCAATAGGACTAATCGCCAATACAGTGCCGTTGTAATCTATTCCTTCTGCCAGCAGAGGACGGTATTCGCACAGCCAGTTCAGGATAAGATACGGTCCTCGCAGTTCACAGTACAACTGGCCAAAGCCGTATTCGGAATATGCTCTCGATAACCTCGTTTAGTTTAAGTACGGCCATATTTCATATCAACCCACAGATGCATTGCATAAACACTAGAATTCTGGTTGTACTTAAATTGACCTTATACGTTTTGGATTATGTTTAACCTTCTTCAATTTCTTCAACCATATTTTGAGATGATTACGTTTACAGAAGCAAATATTATTCAGTGCTTTTTCTTCACTCCTTTAATCAAACCCACATTTCTATAAGGAGGGCCATTGTGAAACTCCCCAAAGTGAGCTGAATTAATCTTTCATTCTTCACACCTGCGAAGTCATTCCTTCATTGTGTAATATGAAGGCCTTTCATTATTCACGTATACTACAACATCTGAAAATAATGGGTCTTGAAATAGTTGAATGAAAGAAAATCCTGAATAACTCGTCCAAATGCGTGTTACACTTTCATCAAGTACACACACTTTGAATGTGATGAACTATAAAAAGTTATTTTAACCATACCCAATGGAGCTCAGGAGTGCGATTGCATACACAATCATGTTTTCAGTGTTTGGACATCAGCCGTACATCAGAACAATCATTTCACTAACACAGCTCCGTGTTGAGTGACTTCCCTCCAAGAACACAAAGTCACTTTCCCTTAGCAATTATTGCATGGACTTTGATTATCTGCCTTCTGCATCAGGCCCTGTATTATATACGGTACAAAGCCAAGCTTTGGGATAGTGCTTTGTTTGGATCCTTGTCTTGATCCTTTTGGATCCCAGGCTGCTCATTTGCAAATGAGTTTTGACATTAATTATAGTGACTATAGCAATGAGCTGGCACTGTGGTTCACAGAGCTGGGGTCCTGAGTTCAATTCCTGGGGTGCAGTCTGGATGGAATTGTATGTTCTCCCTTCATTTGTGTGGATTTCTTCCAGGTGCTCCAGTTTCTTCCCACAGTCCAAAGACATACAGTACTAGTAGGTTAAGGTGGAACTACAGTCCCAATTTTGCAGACACAAAATTATTTAATTTCAGTCTCAAAATAAAATCATTGACATTATAGAAAAACTTTACAAACTCAAAATTGAGCACAAAATCATGAATTTTGTGAAAGGACTGTAAGTTACGCCATGTTGTAACAAATTCGCATTCAAGTTCCACACAAATTGCGATGTGATGCAGCCCTTCCTGCTCACTAATCACTGTAATGACTAATGCAATGTGATGTAGGAGAGAAAGGGTATAGGTTATGCAGCAAACATTTCACTGCAAAAAACGTTCCATTCCAAGGTTCTTTATGCAGAGTTAACAATGTAGTATTATTTATTGGCAAAAACGTAAAAAAGTTGAGAGTTATATTTCCATTGGATTAAACGAGATGTATTCACAAGCCTGCTCCTTTACAATGTCATAGGGCCACGACAGATTATAGGAAGTTTTGCTGCCTCGTTCTGAATCGCAGAACATGGTAATTCTTTAACCTTGAAATGTAGTCTATTTTGTGATGTAATGATGCAATGTCCCTTTACTGAGAGCCAGCAATCAACGGATGTGTCTGATCGTGAATGGTTTTCCCTGTTGTTTGTTGTATTACTTGGTGTTGCATTTTAAGCTGTGCATGAGGCAGGACCCGGAGGCTGCTGCTTCTGCTGGTGCTTCTGCTGGGATTGAGGAAGAGCTGAGCGCCATGTAAGGCAAAGACACTGCGTTCCACTTTATCAGGTGCCTGGAGTGTAAGAGCTGCAGATAATATTGAGTCACATTAATCCCAACATATTTCAAATATTATGAAAATTAAATAAATTAAATCAAATAACTTTCATTAAAAAAATCAATCACTCTTTACCTTGCTTTTTCAGTTGTTTTTAAGGAAAATTGATGCCGCGAATGTGTGAATACTGCTTTTTGATGGTTCCAAGACCAATGTGACCTGTTCTATTGCCTGCTAATTGTACGTTCCAGGTTGAAAAATTATTTTTAGGAGGTCAAGGTGTATGAATGATTAGAGAAAAACTGAAATAACCACAGCTACGCAAACACCAGTCCACCAAAAAAAAATCATTTAATTAAAATAAGGTAACATTTTTTTTTCATCATCATACGGATGAACTGTGCTAAATGTGTTTCTAAAAAGAAAAAGCAGGACGTGAGTCGTGAGCCAAGATCATGACTCTTTTGCTCTTCTTCACATCAATTTTCATCTGCGAGGAGGAGGAGGAGGGCGGCTCCTGATGTGCTGACACTTGGGGATGTGCCTCTGTGCCGGCCTGGGGGCAAAGCGCCGGCCGCAGTGAGGGCAGGGCACGTAGTCGGGGTTTGGATTCGCGGGGGGCTGGGGCAGGTTCACAACTTTCCCTCCTTGCGTGATCACCTGCTGCACCTCCCTGGCCTGTTTGATGCTCCGAATGAAATCCTCGTGCTTCTGCCTCCAGTTGTTCTTTCTCAGCTGGGAACAGGAAATGAAACCAATAAAACAGCTTCCAGAAAAAGTCCAGACTAGCACTGCGTACACAGTCTGGTCGCAAACCATTCACAAGGCAAGAAAATATCAATACAGTAATAACGTAGCTTTCTGGGGCCACCTTTCAGGTCATTGGGTAGAGAGTACAATTTACGTAGTTATGGTTTTGTTTCCTGTGAGTGCTATTTGCTTGATATGTAGATTTTTACAACAGAATTCAGAAGTCACTAAGACACATTTATTCTGTCTGGCAAATGTGCCTTTGCGGCAGTTTTTCAGAAGAGTACTTCATAAAACACTTATTTATTGTCTACATTGATTTATAAGCTGAGTCTGACTCTAGGAGAAAAAAAGGGAAGCTTGGAAAGAGATTAAGGATAGCCCTTACCACGATTGGCGGTTTAACCTTCTTCTTATGGATGTATGTCTCCAGTTCTGTTCCCTTGGCCCTGTGCTTGAAAGAGTCAAAAACCTTCCTCTTTGAATTCTGAAGCTTCTTGCAGATCTTGCTGTGTTTCTCCAGCCTCTCTACAGCAAACTTCCCGTGACACAGTTCACAGGGCACCAGCTGAGGGTTTCCACTCTGGCTATTCTCATATGGAAATTGCTCAGCGGTAGGGCACATCAGACTTGTAGGGGACAAATATCTGTTTTCCACTGACAGAGTTTGTTCATCCAGACATGTGGTGTTATTTCTGAAGTGGCCCTGCGCGGCCTGTGCCGCTGACACGTCGCATTCAGGGAGCCTTGCTTTCTTGAGATACTTTCTCCTTCCACAGGGGACGTCTTCTAGCCCACGGCTGCAAGGGCTCACTTGACGTCTCTCCTGATAGGAAAGCGCAGAGGGAAAGTGCGATTCTGCGCATCCGCCATCTTCCATTGGAGAACCATAATCAAGGTTGTCTCCTCTGATAGGAAGGGCTTTCCTTGGAGTGAAGGCTTTTTGCTTCTCCATTCTGCAGGTCAGAAGAGGCACGGCCTTAGAGCGGTGGTTGGCCCATGGTCCTCTGGGGCAAAGCTCGCTCTGCCTCGCCTCTATTTTCCCTTCCGGCCACCTCTCTGGAGTCTTCCATCTCTCTCGGAACCATCCTCAGCTCCTCCTGAGCTCTGAAGAGCTTCGCCTGCATCATGGCCTCCTTCTGGCGAATCTCGTCCTTCATCATGGCCTCCTTCCGGCGCATCTCATCCTGCAGGCTGGCCTCCCTCCGGCGATGCTCCTCCTTCAGCGCGGCCTCTGCCTCGGCCACTTTTCGTAGCTCCTCTTGCAACTGAAAGTGCTCCTTCCCATTGGCATGAGAAGGGCATTGCCCTGGAGGGGTCGCCACCATGGGGAGGACAGTCCTGTCCTTAGGTTTGCGTACTCTTGAGCCCCTCCTGCCCGGCCTCTCGCAGGGCCTCTCATGACCATCCTGAGGCGGGGTGGGGGCAAACAAGGAATCACTCTGTGCGTCCGGGCGGTCCACAGCCCGAACCTCACCAGGGCCGGAGACTTTCCTGTTACCCATAGGCTTCAGGGGGTAAGACCGATCATACCCCACAATGTTCTTCTCGGGGCCCTGTTGGGCTTGGAAGCGATAGCTGTTCCCCATCTTCTTCTCCGCAGCGTATTTGACATATTGGAAACATTTTCTCATCTTCTGTAGAGCTGCCTCCTGCCGCCGATTGTACATGGCGATCATTTTTTTCTCCTTTTCCTGCATCAGTTTCTCTTGGAAGGTGGCCTTCAGAAGCTGTATCTTGGGAGGCGGGCAGTACGTGGAGATCAGATCCTGTTGCCTTAAGGGCGCGGGTCGATTCGAGTCTGTGTCCTTCGGGGAGGGGGACAGAGCACCAGGCTTAGGACTGGGCTCCATTGGCAAATGAGATATGAGCTTTGTTTCCCAGGTATCTGGAAAAGGCAAAAATGGCAAATAAATGATATCCTGCACAGTCTAGTATGGTCTAATAGAAAAGAATAAAAAAAAACAATTCAGGAAATACACAACTTTTTAATATTAAACGTAATGGTGTTGAATGCTGCATGCTGACTCAGTAGGAGACAGATCCTAAACATAAACATTATAATAAACATTTGTTTCCCAAATAACATTCTCAATGTTCAGAATGCTTAAAGTCATGAGCTTTTTTAAAAATGTTTAACTGAAACCTGGAAATGTGCTATTTCATTTCAAAGCTTGTATTATATCTATGATATAAATGTTTTTTATATAAAATTAACCCATTATGCAACAGGGGTTTGAGCAAAAGTCACTGTGAATAAGGGAATTTATCAATATTAATTAGCCGTTTCACTACATTATAGATAGCTGAAGGATTATGATACAGTATATCGATGTCGCTACAAATTGACAAGCATATTTGATGACACTTACCAAACAAGTTTTAAACAGCGGAGAAATAGTTCACCACGACGATAGCAATGCAATGTTTGACTGCATCTCCCTATGTGATATATCTGTATTTGGGTATATACAGATCACGTAATTCAGGGAGCACTGTTACGTCAGGTCACCAACCATTATTACGACGCTCATATGTCATAGAGCTCCTTAGGATGTTTGTATAATCTTTATCCAAATTTTCATATGGCCGCAGTTACGGCGTTTATTTTACAGTTAATGTAACAGGGTGTCATTATATTTTTCTGTCTTTATGGTGGCAGACCACTTAAATAAATCTGAGTAGGCGGTTTCTACAAGTGGGTCAGATAAAATATTAAATATACAGTAAAAGCTCACACCTATTCATACCCTTTATGTACTGTAAATCTACAATTACGTATACTACGTATACAGTTATCGTATACTATAATACGATAACTACCATTACAAAATGTCTCCCTTTTGATTTGAAGTGGTTCTTTTAAATAAGTAAATTGCAATCACTTAGCCTACATCTGAGCTCCTAATTCATCGCGACGACGGACTGAGACTCCAGTTGGATTTGTGAGAAGTAAAGGGGTGTGCCTGTTTTAAAACCGATTCATACGTCTTAAACACATGGACATAGATAGCAGTCTGTGTTATATAATTTATCTTTTTATTTTATTTAAATTTAAGTATCACATACACATTTTCAAAGTAACTGTACCCCTTTTAATTATGATCCCCATCGCTCACAGCTCCGAAGGTGAGACGAGGGCTACTTCAGATGGGATTTCCAATATTTCTCTCTTAGCTTGTATACCGGTGGAAAGGAGAGGGGTCTTAAAACGTGTTGATAGTAAGATTGGGATGTATTTGCAGTCTAGATATAGTTTTTTTAATGTTCGGAGCCGCCACAGATTCATTTTCTTACGACTGCTTTTCTGGATGACAATGACAATGCAAACGATGGTGTTAAGGCGAGGCTGTGCCTTAAGGCTCCTCTGCTTACAATATTCAGCGCGTAAATCGCAAACGAGCGCCTTCCCTTACGATGAAAATGCAGAAAATAAGACCACGAGATTTAAACCTACGGCTTACAAATTTATGCGTAAACACTAAAACCGTATCTTTAGCAAAACTGGCGAGACAATGTGTTTTATCATTTAAAAAAGTACTGGAAAATAATTAAAGGTTATCACGATAAACAGAGGTTACTGATCTACTACTGTACGCTGTGACCAAAAATGAGAGTCCCCCGATCCTCGCAGCCTTCATGCTTTGGTCTTGGCCTGGCCGTTTTTTTTAAGATAATGGGGTCAAGTTAAGAAATAATGCAAGTTTCTAATCAAATCCAAGGGCGCCTCGATCTCCTAAACATCTTTAGAAGGCCGGCGGACCACACTGCACGGTCCGGGTCCGGGCCCTGACCCGGTTCTGGATAATGCCAGCTTAAAGTGAAAAATTCTACTGTACATATTATGTTTCTTATTATGGTATATATGTATAATATAGCGCGACCGCTTCACGAAGCTAGAAAGAAAGTTATCCGCCATTTTTATTTTACCTGCAATTGAATTTGCCATTAAAATCATTATTAATACCGCAGCTGCTAAATAACTTACCTAAAAGCGTTCAGATACAAAAGCACTTGAGCTGTAATGTTTGTATACTGTTGGCCCGATGACCTACTTCAAGAAGAATTGTTACATAGACCGCCAAGGACTGTCATCACACTTTACGTCATAAAGCGCTTTAAAACTTTAGACAAGTTCAACACCTCATATTTTGTACTGTTTATCATGGTAAAAGCAACTCAAAGCAATTCTAAAAATGATCGAAAGGTAAAAATACAAGCTTATACGAGCTGTCGTTTTAACATTTATAACATATATTTAAACAAAACATATATAATCTATTTTAATAAAATAGAAAAGTGTTCTTAGTCTTCACTTAAAAGCTGTTAGAAGCTGCCTTTCTGACAAGAGAGTTCTGTGAGTTCCACAGTCTCAGTGCATTAAAGTCAAAACCAGTTGCTTTTTATTTCCTGTTTTACGAAAGAGCAAGGAGGGTGTCCACAGACCACTGTGCACCTGCAGGCTGATATGGGGGGTAAAAAGTCTAGAAGTTAGTAAATAAGATTTTAGCACATGTTCTAAAACACACCGGACACCTGTACAGTGATGCCAACACAGTGATCTGAGCTCCTTCTTTGAGTTAAATCCTAGCATCTGCATTTTTTACAAGTTGTTGCTATGGCAGAGCATGACCAGAGCATAACAGAAACCACCCATTTTCTAACCGCTTCATCCAATTCAGGGTCAGGGGGTCAGGGGGTCGCGGGGCACGGGGGAGCCAGAGCCTCAGAAAGTAATAAGCAGGAGATACCTGGGACTGGATGGTAGTCCAATGCAGGGAAGACACAGACACTCACCAATTATCCCAGAAGCCAATTAACCTACCAGTAGTTCTTTGAACTGTGGGAGGAAGCCGGAGCACCCAAAGCAAACTCATGCAAACATGGGGAGAACATACAAGCTCGATACAGATAGCACCCCAGGTCCAGAAGTGTACCCAGGGCCTCAGCACTGTGAGCTAGCAATGCTAAACGCTGGGCTACTGTGCATGCTAATTTCTAGGCATCAGGTGATCAATCAGGTAGTGTTTCTCAGATAAAAGGACACCAGTTATTTAGTATGAGATTCAAATTGACCTCAGAACAAAATATAACTTATGTTATATAACTTATATAGAACTTACTACAGCATAACTGTCTTATTTGGCTCTTGTAGAAAATATTAACAGCATGCCTATTAAACATACAGTATCTAGCAATCAGCAATCAAAATAAAAACATTTCCAAACATGGAAACTGCCCAGTTAATGAAGCATTTCAAAGACATTAATCTATTCAATAATTACAGTTTTAAGTAGATAACAGATTTATATTCAGATTACGAAAGCATCATAACAACTGCTGCTTGTGTAAGGAATCCATGAATACCACTGTACATGAGAATTCCACACCTATTTGTAATCAATACACAAAATCCTATTGAATTTCAGGTACTTGTTTATTCAGCATTGCTTGACTCCGCGGACTCCTTGTTGTTTCAATATTCTAGCAATAGGACTAATCGCCAATACAGTGCCGTTGTTATCTATTCCTTCTGCCAGCAGAGGACGGTATTCGCACAGCCAGTTCAGGATAAGATACGGTCCTCGCAGTTCACAGTACAACTGGCCAAAGCCGTATTCGGAATATGCTCTCGATAACCTCGTTTAGTTTAAGTACGGCCATATTTCATATCAACCCACAGATGCATTGCATAAACACTAGAATTCTGGTTGTACTTAAATTGACCTTATACGTTTTGGATTATGTTTAACCTTCTTCAATTTCTTCAACCATATTTTGAGATGATTACGTTTACAGAAGCAAATATTATTCAGTGCTTTTTCTTCACTCCTTTAATCAAACCCACATTTCTATAAGGAGGGCCATTGTGAAACTCCCCAAAGTGAGCTGAATTAATCTTTTATTCTTCACACCTGCGAAGTCATTCCTACATTGTGTAATATGAAGGCCTTTCATTATTCACGTATACTACAACATCTGAAAATAATGGGTCTTGAAATAGTTGAATGAAAGAAAATCCTGAATAACTCCTCCAAATGCGTGTTACACTTTCATCAAGTACACACACTTTGAATGTGATGAACTATAAAAAGTTATTTTAACCATACCCAATGGAGCTCAGGAGTGCGATTGCATACACAATCATGTTTTCAGTGTTTGGACATCAGCCGTACATCAGAACAATCATTTCACTAACACAGCTCCGTGTTGAGTGACATCCCTCCAAGAACACAAAGTCACTTTCCCTTAGCAATTATTGCATGGACTTTGATTATCTGCCTTCTGCATCAAGCCCTGTATTATATACGGTACAAAGCCAAGCTTTGGGATAGTGCTTTGTTTGGATCCTTGTCTTGATCCTTTTGGATCCCAGGCTGCTCATTTGCAAATGAGTTTTGACATTAATTATAGTGACTATAGCAATGAGCTGGCACTGTGGTTCACAGAGCTGGGGTCCTGGGTTCAATTCCTGGGGTGCAGTCTGGATGGAATTGTATGTTCTCCCTTCATTTGTGTGGATTTCTTCCAGGTGCTCTAGTTTCTTCCCACAGTCCAAAGACATACAGTACTAGTAGGTTAAGGTGGAACTACAGTCCCAATTTTGCAGACACAGAAGTATTTAATTTCAGTCACAAAATAAAATCATTGACATTATAGAAAAACTTTACAAACTCAAAATTGAGCACAAAATCATGAATTTTGTGAAAGGACTGTAAGTTACGCCATGTTGTAACAAATTCGCATTCAAGTTCCACACAAATTGCGATGTGATGCAGCCCTTCCTGCTCACTAATCACTGTAATGACTAATGCAATGTGATGTAGGAGAGAAAGGGTATAGGTTATGCAGCAAACATTTCACTGCAAAAAACGTTCCATTCCAAGGTTCTTTATGCAGAGTTAACAATGTAGTATTATTTATTGGCAAAAACGTAAAAAAGTTGAGAGCAATATTTCCATTGGATTAAACGAGATGTATTCACAAGCCTGCTCCTTTACAATGTCACAGGGCCACAACAGATTATAGGAAGTTTTGCTGCCTCGTTCTGAATCGCAGAACATGGTAATTCTTTAACCTTGAAATGTAGTCTATTTTGTGATGTAATGATGCAATGTCCCTTTACTGAGAGCCAGCAATCAACGGATGTGTCTGATCGTGAATGGTTTTCCCTGTTGTTTGTTGTATTACTTGGTGTTGCATTTTAAGCTGTGCATGAGGCAGGACCCGGAGGCTGCTGCTTCTGCTGGTGCTTCTGCTGGGATTGAGGAAGAGCTGAGCGCCATGTAAGGCAAAGACACTGCGTTCCACTTTATCAGGTGCCTGGAGTGTAAGAGCTGCAGATAATATTGAGTCACATTAATCCCAACATATTTCAAATATTATGAAAATTAAATAAATTAAATCAAATAACTTTCATTAAAAAAATCAATCACTCTTTACCTTGCTTTTTCAGTTGTTTTTAAGGAAAATTGATGCCGAGAATGTGTGAATACTGCTTTTTGATGGTTCCAAGACCAATGTGACCTGTTCTATTGCCTGCTAATTGTACGTTCCAGGTTGAAAAATTATTTTTAGGAGGTCAAGGTGTATGAATGATAAGAGAAAAACTGAAATAACCACAGCTACGCAAACACCAGTCCACCAAAAAAAAATCATTTAATTAAAATAAGGTAACATTTTTTTTTCATCATCATACGGATGAACTGTGCTAAATGTGTTTCTAAAAAGAAAAAGCAGGACGTGAGACGTGAGCCAAGATCATGACTCTTTTGCTCTTCTTCACATCAGTTTTCATCTGCGAGGAGGAGGAGGAGGGTGGCTCCTGATGTGCTGACACTTGGGGATGTGCCTCTGTGCCGGCCTGGGGGCAAAGCGCCGGCCGCAGTGAGGGCAGGGCACGCAGTCGGGGTTTGGATTCGCGGGGGGCTGGGGCAGGTTCACAACTTTCCCTCCTTGCGTGATCACCTGCTGCACCTCCCTGGCCTGTTTGATGCTCCGAATGAAATCCTCGTGCTTCTGCCTCCAGTTGTTCTTTCTCAGCTGGGAACAGGAAATGAAACCAATAAAACAGCTTCCAGAAAAAGTCCAGACTAGCACTGCGTACACAGTCTGGTCGCAAACCATTCACAAGGCAAGAAAATATCAATACAGTAATAACGTAGCTTTCTGGGGCCACCTTTCAGGTCATTGGGTAGAGAGTACAATTTACGTAGTTATGGTTTTGTTTCCTGTGAGTGCTATTTGCTTGATATGTAGATTTTTACAACAGAATTCAGAAGTCACTAAGACACATTTATTCTGTCTGGCAAATGTGCCTTTGCGGCAGTTTTTCAGAAGAGTACTTCATAAAACACTTATTTATTGTTTACATTGATTTATAAGCTGAGTCTGACTCTAGGAGAAAAAAAGGGAAGCTTGGAAAGAGTTTAAGGATAGCCCTTACCACGATTGGCGGTTTAACCTTCTTCTTATGGATGTATGTCTCCAGTTCTGTTCCCTTGGCCCTGTGCTTGAAAGAGTCAAAAACCTTCCTCTTTGAATTCTGAAGCTTCTTGCAGATCTTGCTGTGTTTCTCCAGCCTCTCTACAGCAAACTTCCCGTGACACAGTTCACAGGGCACCAGCTGAGGGTTTCCACTCTGGCTATTCTCATATGGAAATTGCTCAGCGGTAGGGCACATCAGACTTGTAGGGGACAAATATCTGTTTTCCACTGACAGAGTTTGTTCATCCAGACATGTGGTGTTATTTCTGAAGTGGCCCTGCGCGGCCTGTGCCGCTGACACGTTGCTTTCAGGGAGCCTTGCTTTCTTGAGATACTTTCTCCTTCCACAGGGGACGTCTTCTAGCCCACGGCTGCAAGGGCTCACTTGACGTCTCTCCTGATGGGAAAGCGCAGAGGGAAAGTGCGATTCTGCGCATCCGCCATCTTCCATTGGAGAACCATAATCAAGGTTGTCTCCTCTGATAGGAAGGGCTTTCCTTGGAGTGAAGGCTTTTTGCTTCTCCATTCTGCAGGTCAGAAGAGGCACGGCCTTAGAGCGGTGGTTGGCCCATGGTCCTCTGGGGCAAAGCTCGCTCTGCCTCGCCTCTATTTTCCCTTCCGGCCACCTCTCTGGAGTCTTCCATCTCTCTCGGAACCATCCTCAGCTCCTCCTGAGCTCTGAAGAGCTTCGCCTGCATCATGGCCTCCTTCTGGCGAATCTCGTCCTTCATCATGGCCTCCTTCCGGCGCATCTCATCCTGCAGGCTGGCCTCCCTCCGGCGATGCTCCTCCTTCAGCGCGGCCTCTGCCTCGGCCACTTTTCGTAGCTCCTCTTGCAACTGAAAGTGCTCCTTCCCATTGGCATGAGAAGGGCATTGCCCTGGAGGGGTCGCCACCATGGGGAGGACAGTCCTGTCCTTAGGTTTGCGTACTCTTGAGCCCCTCCTGCCCGGCCTCTCGCAGGGCCTCTCATGACCATCCTGAGGCGGGGTGGGGGCAAACAAGGAATCACTCTGTGCGTCCGGGCGGTCCACAGCCCGAACCTCACCAGGGCCGGAGACTTTCCTGTTACCCATAGGCTTCAGGGGGTAAGACCGATCATACCCCACAATGTTCTTCTCGGGGCCCTGTTGGGCTTGGAAGCGATAGCTGTTCCCCATCTTCTTCTCCGCAGCGTATTTGACATATTGGAAACATTTTCTCATCTTCTGTAGAGCTGCCTCCTGCCGCCGATTGTACATGGCGATCATTTTTTTCTCCTTTTCCTGCATCAGTTTCTCTTGGAAGGTGTCCTTCAGAAGCTGTATCTTGGGAGGCGGGCAGTACGTGGAGATCAGATCCTGTTGCCTTAAGGGCGCGGGTCGATTCGAGTCTGTGTCCTTCGGGGAGGGGGACAGAGCACCAGGCTTAGGACTGGGCTCCATTGGCAAATGAGATATGAGCTTTGTTTCCCAGGTATCTGGAAAAGGCAAAAATGGCAAATAAATGATATCCTGCACAGTCTAGTATGGTCTAATAGAAAAGAATAAAAAAAAACAATTCAGGAAATACACAACTTTTTAATATTAAACCTAATGGTGTTGAATGCTGCATGCTGACTCAGTAGGAGACAGATCCTAAACATAAACATTATAATAAACATTTGTTTCCCAAATAACATTCTCAATGTTCAGAATGCTTAAAGTCATGAGCTTTTTTAAAAATGTTTAACTGAAACCTGGAAATGTGCTATTTCATTTCAAAGCTTGTATTATATCTATGATATAAATGTTTTTTTATATAAAATTAACCCATTATGCAACAGGGGTTTGAGCAAAAGTCACTGTGAATAAGGGAATTGATCAATATTAATTAGCCGTTTCACTACATTATAGATAGCTGAAGGATTATGATACAGTATATCGATTTCGCTACAAATTGACAAGCATATTTGATGACACTTACCAAACAAGTTTTAAACAGCGGAGAAATAGTTCACCACGACGATAGCAATGCAATGTTTGACTGCATCTCCCTATGTGATATATCTGTATTTGGGTATATACAGATTACGTAATTCAGGGAGCACTGTTACGTCAGGTCACCAACCATTATTACGACGCTCATATGTCATAGAGCTCCTTAGGATGTTTGTATAATCTTTATCCAAATTTTCATATGGCCGCAGTTACGGCGTTTATTTTACAGTTAATGTAACAGGGTGTCATTATATTTTTCTGTCTTTATGGTGGCAGACCACTTAAATAAATCTGAGTAGGCGGTTTCTACAAGTGGGTCAGATAAAATATTAAATATACAGTAAAAGCTCACACCTATTCATACCCTTTATGTACTGTATATCTACAATTACGTATACTACGTATACAGTTATCGTATACTATAATACGATAACTACCATTACAAAATGTCTCCCTTTTGATTTGATGTGGTTCTTTTAAATAAGTAAATTGCAATCACTTAGCCTACATCTGAGCTCCTAATTCATCGCGACGACGGACTGAGACTCCAGTTGGATTTGTGAGAAGTAAAGGGGTGTGCCTGTTTTAAAACCGATTCATACGTCTTAAACACATGGACATAGATAGCAGTCTGTGTTATATAATTTATCTTTTTATTTTATTTAAATTTAAGTATCACATACACATTTTCAAAGTAACTGTACCCCTTTTAATTATGATCCCCATCGCTCACAGCTCCGAAGGTGAGACGAGGGCTACTTCAGATGGGATTTCCAATATTTCTCTCTTAGCTTGTATACCGGTGGAAAGGAGAGGGGTCTTAAAACGTGTTGATAGTAAGATTGGGATGTATTTGCAGTCTAGATATAGTTTTTTTAATGTTCGGAGCCGCCACAGATTCATTTTCTTACGACTGCTTTTCTGGATGACAATGACAATGCAAACGATGGTGTTAAGGCGATGCTGTGCCTTAAGGCTCCTCTGCTTACAATATTCAGCGCGTAAATCGCAAACGAGCGCCTTCCCTTACGATGAAAATGCAGAAAATAAGACCACGAGATTTAAACCTAGGGCTTACAAATTTATGCGTAAACACTAAAACCGTATCTTTAGCAAAACTGGCGAGACAATGTGTTTTATCATTTAAAAAAGTACTGGAAAATAATTAAAGGTTATCACGATAAACAGAGGTTACTGATCTACTACTGTACGCTGTGACCAAAAATGAGAGTCCCCCGATCCTCGCAGCCTTCATGCTTTGGTCTTGGCCTGGCCGTTTTTTTTAAGATAATGGGGTCAAGTTAAGAAATTATGCAAGTTTCTAATCAAATCCAAGGGCGCCTCGATCTCCTAAACGTCTTTAGAAGGCCGATGGACCACACTGCACGGTCCGGGTCCGGGCCCTGACCCGGTTCTGGATAATGCCAGCTTAAAGTGAAAAATTCTACTGTACATATTATGTTTCTTATTATGGTATATATGTATAATATAGCGCGACCGCTTCACGAAGCTAGAAAGAAAGTTATCCGCCATTTTTATTTTACCTGCAATTGAATTTGCCATTAAAATCATTATTAATACCGCAGCTGCTAAATAACTTACCTAAAAGCGTTCAGATACAAAAGCACTTGAGCTGTAATGTTTGTATACTGTTGGCCCGATGACCTACTTCAAGAAGAATTGTTACATAGACCGCCAAGGACTGTCATCACACTTTACGTCATAAAGCGCTTTAAAACTTTTGACAAGTTCAACACCTCATATTTTGTACTGTTTATCATGGTAAAAGCAACTCAAAGCAATTCTAAAAATGATCGAAAGGTAAAAATACAAGCTTATACGAGCTGTCGTTTTAACATTTATAACATATATTTAAACAAAACATATATAATCTATTTTAATAAAATAGAAAAGTGTTCTTAGTCTTCACTTAAAAGCTGTTAGAAGCTGCCTTTCTGACAAGAGAGTTCTGTGAGTTCCACAGTCTCAGTGCATTAAAGTCAAAACCAGTTGCTTTTTATTTCCTCTTTTACGACAGAGCAAGGAGGGTGTCCACAGACCACTGTGCACCTGCAGACTGATATGGGGGGTAAAAAGTCTAGAAGTTAGTAAATAAGATTTTAGCACATGTTCTAAAACAAACCGGACACCTGTACAGTGATGCCAACACAGTGATCTGAGCTCCTTCTTTGAGTTAAATCCTAGCATCTGCATTTTTTACAAGTTGTTGCTATGGCAGAGCATGACCAGAGCATAACAGAAACCACCCATTTTCTAACCGCTTCATCCAATTCAGGGTCAGGGGGTCAGGGGGTCGCGGGGCACGGGGGAGCCAGAGCCTCAGAAAGTAATAAGCAGGAGATACCTGGGACTGGATGGTAGTCCAATGCAGGGAAGACACAGACACTCACCAATTATCCCAGAAGCCAATTAACCTACCAGTAGTTCTTTGAACTGTGGGAGGAAGCCGGAGCACCCAAAGCAAACTCATGCAAACATGGGGAGAACATACAAGCTCCATACAGATAGCACCCCAGGTCCAGAAGTGTACCCAGGGCCTCAGCACTGTGAGCTAGCAATGCTAAACGCTGGGCTACTGTGCATGCTAATTTCTAGGCATCAGGTGATCAATCAGGTAGTGTTTCTCAGATAAAAGGACACCAGTTATTTAGTATGAGATTCAAATTGACCTCAGAACAAAATATAACTTATGTTATATAACTTATATAGAACTTACTACAGCATAACTGTCTTATTTGGCTCTTGTAGAAAATATTAACAGCATGCCTATTAAACATACAGTATCTAGCAATCAGCAATCAAAATAAAAACATTTCCAAACATGGAAACTGCCCAGTTAATGAAGCATTTCAAAGACATTAATCTATTCAATAATTACAGTTTTAAGTAGATAACAGATTTATATTCAGATTACGAAAGCATCATAACAACTGCTGCTTGTGTAAGGAATCCATGAATACCACTGTACATGAGAATTCCACACCTATTTGTAATCAATACACAAAATCCTATTGAATTTCAGGTACTTGTTTATTCAGCATTGCTTGACTCCGCGGACTCCTTGTTGTTTCAATATTCTAGCAATAGGACTAATCGCCAATACAGTGCCGTTGTAATCTATTCCTTCTGCCAGCAGAGGACGGTATTCGCACAGCCAGTTCAGGATAAGATACGGTCCTCGCAGTTCACAGTACAACTGGCCAAAGCCGTATTCGGAATATGCTCTCGATAACCTCGTTTAGTTTAAGTACGGCCATATTTCATATCAACCCACAGATGCATTGCATAAACACTAGAATTCTGGTTGTACTTAAATTGACCTTATACGTTTTGGATTATGTTTAACCTTCTTCAATTTCTTCAACCATATTTTGAGATGATTACGTTTACAGAAGCAAATATTATTCAGTGCTTTTTCTTCACTCCTTTAATCAAACCCACATTTCTATAAGGAGGGCCATTGTGAAACTCCCCAAAGTGAGCTGAATTAATCTTTTATTCTTCACACCTGCGAAGTCATTCCTTCATTGTGTAATATGAAGGCCTTTCATTATTCACGTATACTACAACATCTGAAAATAATGGGTCTTGAAATAGTTGAATGAAAGAAAATCCTGAATAACTCCTCCAAATGCGTGTTACACTTTCATCAAGTACACACACTTTGAATGTGATGAACTATAAAAAGTTATTTTAACCATACCCAATGGAGCTCAGGAGTGCGATTGCATACACAATCATGTTTTCAGTGTTTGGACATCAGCCGTACATCAGAACAATCATTTCACTAACACAGCTCCATGTTGAGTGACTTCCCTCCAAGAACACAAAGTCACTTTCCCTTAGCAATTATTGCATGGACTTTGATTATCTGCCTTCTGCATCAAGCCCTGTATTATATACGGTACAAAGCCAAGCTTTGGGATAGTGCTTTGTTTGGATCCTTGTCTTGATCCTTTTGGATCCCAGGCTGCTCATTTGCAAATGAGTTTTGACATTAATTATAGTGACTATAGCAATGAGCTGGCACTGTGGTTCACAGAGCTGGGGTCCTGGGTTCAATTCCTGGGATGCAGTCTGGATGGAATTGTATGTTCTCCCTTCATTTGTGTGGATTTCTTCCAGGTGCTCCAGTTTCTTCCCACAGTCCAAAGACATACAGTACTAGTAGGTTAAGGTGGAACTACAGTCCCAATTTTGCAGACACAAAAGTATTTAATTTCAGTCACAAAATAAAATCATTGACATTATAGAAAAACTTTACAAACTCAAAATTGAGCACAAAATCATGAATTTTGTGAAAGGACTGTAAGTTACGCCATGTTGTAACAAATTCGCATTCAAGTTCCACACAAATTGCGATGTGATGCAGCCCTTCCTGCTCACTAATCACTGTAATGACTAATGCAATGTGATGTAGGAGAGAAAGGGTATAGGTTATGCAGCAAACATTTCACTGCAAAAAACGTTCCATTCCAAGGTTCTTTATGCAGAGTTAACAATGTAGTATTATTTATTGGCAAAAACGTAAAAAAGTTGAGAGCAATATTTCCATTGGATTAAACGAGATGTATTCACAAGCCTGCTCCTTTACAATGTCACAGGGCCACAACAGATTATAGGAAGTTTTGCTGCCTCGTTCTGAATCGCAGAACATGGTAATTCTTTAACCTTGAAATGTAGTCTATTTTGTGATGTAATGATGCAATGTCCCTTTACTGAGAGCCAGCAATCAACGGATGTGTCTGATCGTGAATGGTTTTCCCTGTTGTTTGTTGTATTACTTGGTGTTGCATTTTAAGCTGTGCATGAGGCAGGACCCGGAGGCTGCTGCTTCTGCTGGTGCTTCTGCTGGGATTGAGGAAGAGCTGAGCGCCATGTAAGGCAAAGACACTGCGTTCCACTTTATCAGGTGCCTGGAGTGTAAGAGCTGCAGATAATATTGAGTCACATTAATCCCAACATATTTCAAATATTATGAAAATTAAATAAATTAAATCAAATAACTTTCATTAAAAAAATCAATCACTCTTTACCTTGCTTTTTCAGTTGTTTTTAAGGAAAATTGATGCCGAGAATGTGTGAATACTGCTTTTTGATGGTTCCAAGACCAATGTGACCTGTTCTATTGCCTGCTAATTGTACGTTCCAGGTTGAAAAATTATTTTTAGGAGGTCAAGGTGTATGAATGATAAGAGAAAAACTGAAATAACCACAGCTACGCAAACACCAGTCCACCAAAAAAAAATCATTTAATTAAAATAAGGTAACATTTTTTTTTCATCATCATACGGATGAACTGTGCTAAATGTGTTTCTAAAAAGAAAAAGCAGGACGTGAGTCGTGAGCCAAGATCATGACTCTTTTGCTCTTCTTCACATCAGTTTTCATCTGCGAGGAGGAGGAGGAGGGCGGCTCCTGATGTGCTGACACTTGGGGAAGTGCCTCTGTGCCGGCCTGGGGGCAAAGCGCCGGCCGCAGTGAGGGCAGGGCACGTAGTCGGGGTTTGGATTCGCGGGGGGCTGGGGCAGGTTCACAACTTTCCCTCCTTGCGTGATCACCTGCTGCACCTCCCTGGCCTGTTTGATGCTCCGAATGAAATCCTCGTGCTTCTGCCTCCAGTTGTTCTTTCTCAGCTGGGAACAGGAAATGAAACCAATAAAACAGCTTCCAGAAAAAGTCCAGACTAGCACTGCGTACACAGTCTGGTCACAAACCATTCACAAGGCAAGAAAATATCAATACAGTAATAACGTAGCTTTCTGGGGCTACCTTTCAGGTCATTGGGTAGAGAGTACAATTTACGTAGTTATGGTTTTGTTTCCTGTGAGTGCTATTTGCTTGATATGTAGATTTTTACAACAGAATTCAGAAGTCACTAAGACACATTTATTCTGTCTGGCAAATGTGCCTTTGCGGCAGTTTTTCAGAAGAGTACTTCATAAAACACTTATTTATTGTTTACATTGATTTATAAGCTGAGTCTGACTCTAGGAGAAAAAAAGGGAAGCTTGGAAAGAGTTTAAGGATAGCCCTTACCACGATTGGCGGTTTAACCTTCTTCTTATGGATGTATGTCTCCAGTTCTGTTCCCTTGGCCCTGTGCTTGAAAGAGTCAAAAACCTTCCTCTTTGAATTCTGAAGCTTCTTGCAGATCTTGCTGTGTTTCTCCAGCCTCTCTACAGCAAACTTCCCGTGACACAGTTCACAGGGCACCAGCTGAGGGTTTCCACTCTGGCTATTCTCATATGGAAATTGCTCAGCGGTAGGGCACATCAGATTTGTAGGGGACAAATATCTGTTTTCCACTGACAGAGTTTGTTCATCCAGACATGTGGTGTTATTTCTGAAGTGGCCCTGCGCGGCCTGTGCCGCTGACACGTCGCTTTCAGGGAGCCTTGCTTTCTTGAGATACTTTCTCCTTCCACAGGGGACGTCTTCTAGCCCACGGCTGCAAGGGCTCACTTGACGTCTCTCCTGATGGGAAAGCGCAGAGGGAAAGTGCGATTCTGCGCATCCGCCATCTTCCATTGGAGAACCATAATCAAGGTTGTCTCCTCTGATAGGAAGGGCTTTCCTTGGAGTGAAGGCTTTTTGCTTCTCCATTCTGCAGGTCAGAAGAGGCACGGCCTTAGAGCGGTGGTTGGCCCATGGTCCTCTGGGGCAAAGCTCGCTCTGCCTCGCCTCTATTTTCCCTTCCGGCCACCTCTCTGGAGTCTTCCATCTCTCTCGGAACCATCCTCAGCTCCTCCTGAGCTCTGAAGAGCTTCGCCTGCATCATGGCCTCCTTCTGGCGAATCTCGTCCTTCATCATGGCCTCCTTCCGGCGCATCTCATCCTGCAGGCTGGCCTCCCTCCGGCGATGCTCCTCCTTCAGCGCGGCCTCTGCCTCGGCCACTTTTCGTAGCTCCTCTTGCAACTGAAAGTGCTCCTTCCCATTGGCATGAGAAGGGCATTGCCCTGGAGGGGTCGCCACCATGGGGAGGACAGTCCTGTCCTTAGGTTTGCGTACTCTTGAGCCCCTCCTGCCCTGCCTCTCGCAGGGCCTCTCATGACCATCCTGAGGCGGGGTGGGGGCAAACAAGGAATCACTCTGTGCGTCCGGGCGGTCCACAGCCCGAACCTCACCAGGGCCGGAGACTTTCCTGTTACCCATAGGCTTCAGGGGGTAAGACCGATCATACCCCACAATGTTCTTCTCGGGGCCCTGTTGGGCTTGGAAGCGATAGCTGTTCCCCATCTTCTTCTCCGCAGCGTATTTGACATATTGGAAACATTTTCTCATCTTCTGTAGAGCTGCCTCCTGCCGCCGATTGTACATGGCGATCATTTTTTTCTCCTTTTCCTGCATCAGTTTCTCTTGGAAGGTGGCCTTCAGAAGCTGTATCTTGGGAGGCGGGCAGTACGTGGAAATCAGATCCTGTTGCCTTAAGGGCGCGGGTCGATTCGAGTCTGTGTCCTTCGGGGAGGGGGACAGAGCACCAGGCTTAGGACTGGGCTCCATTGGCAAATGAGATATGAGCTTTGTTTCCCAGGTATCTGGAAAAGGCAAAAATGGCAAATAAATGATATCCTGCACAGTCTAGTATGGTCTAATAGAAAAGAATAAAAAAAAAACAATTCAGGAAATAAACAACTTTTTAATATTAAACCTAATGGTGTTGAATGCTGCATGCTGACTCAGTAGGAGACAGATCCTAAACATAAACATTATAATAAACATTTGTTTCCCAAATAACATTCTCAATGTTCAGAATGCTTAAAGTCATGAGCTTTTTTAAAAATGTTTAACTGAAACCTGGAAATGTGCTATTTCATTTCAAAGCTTGTATTATATCTATGATATAAATGTTTTTTTATATAAAATTAACCCATTATGCAACAGGGGTTTGAGCAAAAGTCACTGTGAATAAGGGAATTTATCAATATTAATTAGCCGTTTCACTACATTATAGATAGCTGAAGGATTATGATACAGTATATCGATTTCGCTACAAATTGACAAGCATATTTGATGACACTTACCAAACAAGTTTTAAACAGCGGAGAAATAGTTCACCACGACGATAGCAATGCAATGTTTGACTGCATCTCCCTATGTGATATATCTGTATTTGGGTATATACAGATCACGTAATTCAGGGAGCACTGTTACGTCAGGTCACCAACCATTATTACGACGCTCATATGTCATAGAGCTCCTTAGGATGTTTGTATAATCTTTATCCAAATTTTCATATGGCCGCAGTTACGGCGTTTATTTTACAGTTAATGTAACAGGGTGTCATTATATTTTTCTGTCTTTATGGTGGCAGACCACTTAAATAAATCTGAGTAGGCGGTTTCTACAAGTGGGTCAGATAAAATATTAAATATACAGTAAAAGCTCACACCTATTCATACCCTTTATGTACTGTATATCTACAATTACGTATACTACGTATACAGTTATCGTATACTATAATACGATAACTACCATTACAAAATGTCTCCCTTTTGATTTGAAGTGGTTCTTTTAAATAAGTAAATTGCAATCACTTAGCCTACATCTGAGCTCCTAATTCATCGCGACGACGGACTGAGACTCCAGTTGGATTTGTGAGAAGTAAAGGGGTGTGCCTGTTTTAAAACCGATTCATACGTCTTAAACACATGGACATAGATAGCAGTCTGTGTTATATAATTTATCTTTTTATTTTATTTAAATTTAAGTATCACATACACATTTTCAAAGTAACTGTACCCCTTTTAATTATGATCCCCATCGCTCACAGCTCCGAAGGTGAGACGAGGGCTACTTCAGATGGGATTTCCAATATTTCTCTCTTAGCTTGTATACCGGTGGAAAGGAGAGGGGTCTTAAAACGTGTTGATAGTAAGATTGGGATGTATTTGCAGTCTAGATATAGTTTTTTTAATGTTCGGAGCCGCCACAGATTCATTTTCTTACGACTGCTTTTCTGGATGACAATGACAATGCAAACGATGGTGTTAAGGCGAGGCTGTGCCTTAAGGCTCCTCTGCTTACAATATTCAGCGCGTAAATCGCAAACGAGCGCCTTCCCTTACGATGAAAATGCAGAAAATAAGACCACGAGATTTAAACCTACGGCTTACAAATTTATGCGTAAACACTAAAACCGTATCTTTAGCAAAACTGGCGAGACAATGTGTTTTATCATTTAAAAAAGTACTGGAAAATAATTAAAGGTTATCACGATAAACAGAGGTTACTGATCTACTACTGTACGCTGTGACCAAAAATGAGAGTCCCCCGATCCTCGCAGCCTTCATGCTTTGGTCTTGGCCTGGCCGTTTTTTTTAAGATAATGGGGTCAAGTTAAGACATTATGCAAGTTTCTAATCAAATCCAAGGGCGCCTCGATCTCCTAAACATCTTTAGAAGGCCGACGGACCACACTGCACGGTCCGGGTCCGTTCCCTGACCCGGTTCTGGATAATGCCAGCTTAAAGTGAAAAATTCTACTGTACATATTATGTTTCTTATTATGGTATATATGTATAATATAGCGCGACCGCTTCACGAAGCTAGAAAGAAAGTTATCCGCCATTTTTATTTTACCAGCAATTGAATTTGCCATTAAAATCATTATTAATACCGCAGCTGCTAAATAACTTACCTAAAAGCGTTCAGATACAAAAGCACTTGAGCTGTAATGTTTGTATACTGTTGGCCCGATGACCTACTTCAAGAAGAATTGTTACATAGACCGCCAAGGACTGTCATCACACTTTACGTCATAAAGCGCTTTAAAACTTTAGACAAGTTCAACACCTCATATTTTGTACTGTTTATCATGGTAAAAGCAACTCAAAGCAATTCTAAAAATGATCGAAAGGTAAAAATACAAGCTTATACGAGCTGTCGTTTTAACATTTATAACATATATTTAAACAAAACATATATAATCTATTTTAATAAAATAGAAAAGTGTTCTTAGTCTTCACTTAAAAGCTGTTAGAAGCTGCCTTTCTGACAAGAGAGTTCTGTGAGTTCCACAGTCTCAGTGCATTAAAGTCAAAACCAGTTGCTTTTTATTTCCTCTTTTACGACAGAGCAAGGAGGGTGTCCACAGACCACTGTGCACCTGCAGACTGATATGGGGGGTAAAAAGTCTAGAAGTTAGTAAATAAGATTTTAACATATGTTCTAAAACACACCGGACACCTGTACAGTGATGCCAACACAGTGATCTGAGCTCCTTCTTTGAGTTAAATCCTAGCATCTGCATTTTTTACAAGTTGTTGCTATGGCAGAGCATGACCAGAGCATAACAGAAACCACCCATTTTCTAACCGCTTCATCCAATTCAGGGTCAGGGGGTCAGGGGGTCGCGGGGCACGGGGGAGCCAGAGCCTCAGAAAGTAATAAGCAGGAGATACCTGGGACTGGATGGTAGTCCAATGCAGGGAAGACACAGACACTCACCAATTATCCCAGAAGCCAATTAACCTACCAGTAGTTCTTTGAAGTGTGGGAGGAAGCCGGAGCACCCAAAGCAAACTCATGCAAACATGGGGAGAACATACAAGCTCCATACAGATAGCACCCCAGGTCCAGAAGTGTACCCAGGGCCTCAGCACTGTGAGCTAGCAATGCTAAACGCTGGGCTACTGTGCATGCTAATTTCTAGGCATCAGGTGATCAATCAGGTAGTGTTTCTCAGATAAAAGGACACCAGTTATTTAGTATGAGATTCAAATTGACCTCAGAACAAAATATAACTTATGTTATATAACTTATATAGAACTTACTACAGCATAACTGTCTTATTTGGCTCTTGTAGAAAATATTAACAGCATGCCTATTAAACATACAGTATCTAGCAATCAGCAATCAAAATAAAAACATTTCCAAACATGGAAACTGCCCAGTTAATGAAGCATTTCAAAGACATTAATCTATTCAATAATTACAGTTTTAAGTAGATAACAGATTTATATTCAGATTACGAAAGCATCATAACAACTGCTGCTTGTGTAAGGAATCCATGAATACCACTGTACATGAGAATTCCACACCTATTTGTAATCAATACACAAAATCCTATTGAATTTCAGGTACTTGTTTATTCAGCATTGCTTGACTCCGCGGACTCCTTGTTGTTTCAATATTCTAGCAATAGGACTAATCGCCAATACAGTGCCGTTGTAATCTATTCCTTCTGCCAGCAGAGGACGGTATTCGCACAGCCAGTTCAGGATAAGATACGGTCCTCGCAGTTCACAGTACAACTGGCCAAAGCCGTATTCGGAATATGCTCTCGATAACCTCGTTTAGTTTAAGTACGGCCATATTTCATATCAACCCACAGATGCATTGCATAAACACTAGAATTCTGGTTGTACTTAAATTGACCTTATACGTTTTGGATTATGTTTAACCTTCTTCAATTTCTTCAACCATATTTTGAGATGATTACGTTTACAGAAACAAATATTATTCAGTGCTTTTTCTTCACTCCTTTAATCAAACCCACATTTCTATAAGGAGGGCCATTGTGAAACTCCCCAAAGTGAGCTGAATTAATCTTTTATTCTTCACACCTGCGAAGTCATTCCTTCATTGTGTAATATGAAGGCCTTTCATTATTCACGTATACTACAACATCTGAAAATAATGGGTCTTGAAATAGTTGAATGAAAGAAAATCCTGAATAACTCCTCCAAATGCGTGTTACACTTTCATCAAGTACACACACTTTGAATGTGATGAACTATAAAAAGTTATTTTAACCATACCCAATGGAGCTCAGGAGTGCGATTGCATACACAATCATGTTTTCAGTGTTTGGACATCAGCCGTACATCAGAACAATCATTTCACTAACACAGCTCCGTGTTGAGTGACTTCCCTCCAAGAACACAAAGTCACTTTCCCTTAGCAATTATTGCATGGACTTTGATTATCTGCCTTCTGCATCAAGCCCTGTATTATATACGGTACAAAGCCAAGCTTTGGGATAGTGCTTTGTTTGGATCCTTGTCTTGATCCTTTTGGATCCCAGGCTGCTCATTTGCAAATGAGTTTTGACATTAATTATAGTGACTATAGCAATGAGGTGGCACTGTGGTTCACAGATCTGGGGTCCTGGGTTCAATTCCTGGGGTGCAGTCTGGATGGAATTGTATGTTCTCCCTTCATTTGTGTGGATTTCTTCCAGGTGCTCCAGTTTCTTCCCACAGTCCAAAGACATACAGTAATAGTAGGTTAAGGTGGAACTACAGTCCCAATTTTGCAGACACAAAAGTATTTAATTTCAGTCACAAAATAAAATCATTGACATTATAGAAAAACTTTACAAACTCAAAATTGAGCACAAAATCATGAATTTTGTGAAAGGACTGTAAGTTACGCCATGTTGTAACAAATTCGCATTCAAGTTCCACACAAATTGCGATGTGATGCAGCCCTTCCTGCTCACTAATCACTGTAATGACTAATGCAATGTGATGTAGGAGAGAAAGGGTATAGGTTATGCAGCAAACATTTCACTGCAAAAAACGTTCCATTCCAAGGTTCTTTATGCAGAGTTAACAATGTAGTATTATTTATTGGCAAAAACGTAAAAAAGTTGAGAGCAATATTTCCATTGGATTAAACGAGATGTATTCACAAGCCTGCTCCTTTACAATGTCACAGGGCCACAACAGATTATAGGAAGTTTTGCTGCCTCGTTCTGAATCGCAGAACATGGTAATTCTTTAACCTTGAAATGTAGTCTATTTTGTGATGTAATGATGCAATGTCCCTTTACTGAGAGCCAGCAATCAACGGATGTGTCTGATCGTGAATGGTTTTCCCTGTTGTTTGTTGTATTACTTGGTGTTGCATTTTAAGCTGTGCATGAGGCAGGACCCGGAGGCTGCTGCTTCTGCTGGTGCTTCTGCTGGGATTGAGGAAGAGCTGAGCGCCATGTAAGGCAAAGACACTGCGTTCCACTTTATCAGGTGCCTGGAGTGTAAGAGCTGCAGATAATATTGAGTCACATTAATCCCAACATATTTCAAATATTATGAAAATTAAATAAATTAAATCAAATAACTTTCATTAAAAAAATCAATCACTCTTTACCTTGCTTTTTCAGTTGTTTTTAAGGAAAATTGATGCCGAGAATGTGTGAATACTACTTTTTGATGGTTCCAAGACCAATGTGACCTGTTCTATTGCCTGCTAATTGTACGTTCCAGGTTGAAAAATTATTTTTAGGAGGTCAAGGTGTATGAATGATAAGAGAAAAACTGAAATAACCACAGCTACGCAAACACCAGTCCACCAAAAAAAAATCATTTAATTAAAATAAGGTAACATTTTTTTTTCATCATCATACGGATGAACTGTGCTAAATGTGTTTCTAAAAAGAAAAAGCAGGACGTGAGACGTGAGCCAAGATCATGACTCTTTTGCTCTTCTTCACATCAGTTTTCATCTGCGAGGAGGAGGAGGAGGGTGGCTCCTGATGTGCTGACACTTGGGGATGTGCCTCTGTGCCGGCCTGGGGGCAAAGCGCCGGCCGCAGTGAGGGCAGGGCACGCAGTCGGGGTTTGGATTCGCGGGGGGCTGGGGCAGGTTCACAACTTTCCCTCCTTGCGTGATCACCTGCTGCACCTCCCTGGCCTGTTTGATGCTCCGAATGAAATCCTCGTGCTTCTGCCTCCAGTTGTTCTTTCTCAGCTGGGAACAGGAAATGAAACCAATAAAACAGCTTCCAGAAAAAGTCCAGACTAGCACTGCGTACACAGTCTGGTCGCAAACCATTCACAAGGCAAGAAAATATCAATACAGTAATAACGTAGCTTTCTGGGGCCACCTTTCAGGTCATTGGGTAGAGAGTACAATTTACGTAGTTATGGTTTTGTTTCCTGTGAGTGCTATTTGCTTGATATGTAGATTTTTACAACAGAATTCAGAAGTCACTAAGACACATTTATTCTGTCTGGCAAATGTGCCTTTGCGGCAGTTTTTCAGAAGAGTACTTCATAAAACACTTATTTATTGTCTACATTGATTTATAAGCTGAGTCTGACTCTAGGAAAAAAAAAGGGAAGCTTGGAAAGAGTTTAAGGATAGCCCTTACCACGATTGGCGGTTTAGCCTTCTTCTTATGGATGTATGTCTCCAGTTCTGTTCCCTTGGCCCTGTGCTTGAAAGAGTCAAAAACCTTCCTCTTTGAATTCTGAAGCTTCTTGCAGATCTTGCTGTGTTTCTCCAGCCTCTCTACAGCAAACTTCCCGTGACACAGTTCACAGGGCACCAGCTGAGGGTTTCCACTCTGGCTATTCTCATATGGAAATTGCTCAGCGGTAGGGCAGATCAGACTTGTAGGGGACAAATATCTGTTTTCCACTGACAGAGTTTGTTCATCCAGACATGTGGTGTTATTTCTGAAGTGGCCCTGCGCGGCCTGTGCCGCTGACACGTCGCTTTCAGGGAGCCTTGCTTTCTTGAGATACTTTCTCCTTCCACAGGGGACGTCTTCTAGCCCACGGCTGCAAGGGCTCACTTGACGTCTCTCCTGATGGGAAAGCGCAGAGGGAAAGTGCGATTCTGCGCATCCGCCATCTTCCATTGGAGAACCATAATCAAGGTTGTCTCCTCTGATAGGAAGGGCTTTCCTTGGAGTGAAGGCTTTTTGCTTCTCCATTCTGCAGGTCAGAAGAGGCACGGCCTTAGAGCGGTGGTTGGCCCATGGTCCTCTGGGGCAAAGCTCGCTCTGCCTCGCCTCTATTTTCCCTTCCGGCCACCTCTCTGGAGTCTTCCATCTCTCTCGGAACCATCCTCAGCTCCTCCTGAGCTCTGAAGAGCTTCGCCTGCATCATGGCCTCCTTCTGGCGAATCTCGTCCTTCATCATGGCCTCCTTCCGGCGCATCTCATCCTGCAGGCTGGCCTCCCTCCGGCGATGCTCCTCCTTCAGCGCGGCCTCTGCCTCGGCCACTTTTCGTAGCTCCTCTTGCAACTGAAAGTGCTCCTTCCCATTGGCATGAGAAGGGCATTGCCCTGGAGGGGTCGCCACCATGGGGAGGACAGTCCTGTCCTTAGGTTTGCGTACTCTTGAGCCCCTCCTGCCCGGCCTCTCGCAGGGCCTCTCATGACCATCCTGAGGCGGGGTGGGGGCAAACAAGGAATCACTCTGTGCGTCCGGGCGGTCCACAGCCCGAACCTCACCAGGGCCGGAGACTTTCCTGTTACCCATAGGCTTCAGGGGGTAAGACCGATCATACCCACAATGTTCTTCTCGGGGCCCTGTTGGGCTTGGAAGCGATAGCTGTTCCCCATCTTCTTCTCCGCAGCGTATTTGACATATTGGAAACATTTTCTCATCTTCTGTAGAGCTGCCTCCTGCCGCCGATTGTACATGGCGATCATTTTTTTCTCCTTTTCCTGCATCAGTTTCTCTTGGAAGGTGTCCTTCAGAAGCTGTATCTTGGGAGGCGGGCAGTACGTGGAGATCAGATCCTGTTGCCTTAAGGGCGCGGGTCGATTCGAGTCTGTGTCCTTCGGGGAGGGGGACAGAGCACCAGGCTTAGGACTGGGCTCCATTGGCAAATGAGATATGAGCTTTGTTTCCCAGGTATCTGGAAAAGGCAAAAATGGCAAATAAATGATATCCTGCACAGTCTAGTATGGTCTAATAGAAAAGAATAAAAAAAAAACAATTCAGGAAATACACAACTTTTTAATATTAAACCTAATGGTGTTGAATGCTGCATGCTGACTCAGTAGGAGACAGATCCTAAACATAAACATTATAATAAACATTTGTTTCCCAAATAACATTCTCAATGTTCAGAATGCTTAAAGTCATGAGCTTTTTTAAAAATGTTTAACTGAAACCTGGAAATGTGCTATTTCATTTCAAAGCTTGTATTATATCTATGATATAAATGTTTTTTTATATAAAATTAACCCATTATGCAACAGGGGTTTGAGCAAAAGTCACTGTGAATAAGGGAATTTATCAATATTAATTAGCCGTTTCACTACATTATAGATAGCTGAAGGATTATGATACAGTATATCGATTTCGCTACAAATTGACAAGCATATTTGATGACACTTACCAAACAAGTTTTAAACAGCGGAGAAATAGTTCACCACGACGATAGCAATGCAATATTTGACTGCATCTCCCTATGTGATATATCTGTATTTGGGTATATACAGATCACGTAATTCAGGGAGCACTGTTACGTCAGGTCACCAACCATTATTACGACGCTCATATGTCATAGAGCTCCTTAGGATGTTTGTATAATCTTTATCCAAATTTTCATATGGCCGCAGTTACGGCGTTTATTTTACAGTTAATGTAACAGGGTGTCATTATATTTTTCTGTCTTTATGGTGGCAGACCACTTAAATAAATCTGAGTAGGCGGTTTCTACAAGTGGGTCAGATAAAATATTAAATATACAGTAAAAGCTCACACCTATTCATACCCTTTATGTACTGTATATCTACAATTACGTATACTACGTATACAGTTATCGTATACTATAATACGATAACTACCATTACAAAATGTCTCCCTTTTGATTTGAAGTGGTTCTTTTAAATAAGTAAATTGCAATCACTTAGCCTACATCTGAGCTCCTAATTCATCGCGACGACGGACTGAGACTCCAGTCGGATTTGTGAGAAGTAAAGGGGTGTGCCTGTTTTAAAACCGATTCATACGTCTTAAACACATGGACATAGATAGCAGTCTGTGTTATATAATTTATCTTTTTATTTTATTTAAATTTAAGTATCACATACACATTTTCAAAGTAACTGTACCCCTTTTAATTATGATCCCCATCGCTCACAGCTCCGAAGGTGAGACGAGGGCTACTTCAGATGGGATTTCCAATATTTCTCTCTTAGCTTGTATACCGGGTCTTAAAACGTGTTGATAGTAAGATTGGGATGTATTTGCAGTCTAGATATAGTTTTTTTAATGTTCGGAGCCGCCACAGATTCATTTTCTTACGACTGCTTTTCTGGATGACAATGACAATGCAAACGATGGTGTTAAGGCGAGGCTGTGCCTTAAGGCTCCTCTGCTTACAATATTCAGCGCGTAAATCGCAAACGAGCGCCTTCCCTTACGATGAAAATGCAGAAAATAAGACCACGAGATTTAAACCTACGGCTTACAAATTTATGCGTAAACACTAAAACCGTATCTTTAGCAAAACTGGCGAGACAATGTGTTTTATCATTTAAAAAAGTACTGGAAAATAATTAAAGGTTATCACGATAAACAGAGGTTACTGATCTACTACTGTACGCTGTGACCAAAAATGAGAGTCCCCCGATCCTCGCAGCCTTCATGCTTTGGTCTTGGCCTGGCCGTTTTTTTTAAGATAATGGGGTCAAGTTAAGAAATTATGCAAGTTTCTAATCAAATCCAAGGGCGCCTCGATCTCCTAAACATCTTTAGAAGGCCGACGGACCACACTGCACGGTCCGGGTCCGTTCCCTGACCTGGTTCTGGATAATGCCAGCTTAAAGTGAAAAATTCTACTGTACATATTATGTTTCTTATTATGGTATATATGTATAATATAGCGCGACCGCTTCACGAAGCTAGAAAGAAAGTTATCCGCCATTTTTATTTTACCTGCAATTGAATTTGCCATTAAAATCATTATTAATACCGCAGCTGCTAAATAACTTACCTAAAAGCGTTCAGATACAAAAGCACTTGAGCTGTAATGTTTGTATACTGTTGGCCCGATGACCTACTTCAAGAAGAATTGTTACATAGACCGCCAAGGACTGTCATCACACTTTACGTCATAAAGCGCTTTAAAACTTTAGACAAGTTCAACACCTCATATTTTGTACTGTTTATCATGGTAAAAGCAACTCAAAGCAATTCTAAAAATGATCGAAAGGTAAAAATACAAGCTTATACGAGCTGTCGTTTTAACATTTATAACATATATTTAAACAAAACATATATAATCTATTTTAATAAAATAGAAAAGTGTTCTTAGTCTTCACTTAAAAGCTGTTAGAAGCTGCCTTTCTGACAAGAGAGTTCTGTGAGTTCCACAGTCTCAGTGCATTAAAGTCAAAACCAGTTGCTTTTTATTTCCTGTTTTACGACAGAGCAAGGAGGGTGTCCACAGACCACTGTGCACCTGCAGACTGATATGGGAGGTAAAAAGTCTAGAAGTTAGTAAATAAGATTTTAACATATGTTCTAAAACACACCGGACACCTGTACAGTGATGCCAACACAGTGATCTGAGCTCCTTCTTTGAGTTAAATCCTAGCATCTGCATTTTTTACAAGTTGTTGCTATGGCAGAGCATGACCAGAGCATAACAGAAACCACCCATTTTCTAACCGCTTCATCCAATTCAGGGTCAGGGGGTCAGGGGGTCGCGGGGCACGGGGGAGCCAGAGCCTCAGAAAGTAATAAGCAGGAGATACCTGGGACTGGATGGTAGTCCAATGCAGGGAAGACACAGACACTCACCAATTATCCCAGAAGCCAATTAACCTACCAGTAGTTCTTTGAAGTGTGGGAGGAAGCCGGAGCACCCAAAGCAAACTCATGCAAACATGGGGAGAACATACAAGCTCCATACAGATAGCACCCCAGGTCCAGAAGTGTACCCAGGGCCTCAGCACTGTGAGCTAGCAATGCTAAACGCTGGGCTACTGTGCATGCTAATTTCTAGGCATCAGGTGATCAATCAGGTAGTGTTTCTCAGATAAAAGGACACCAGTTATTTAGTATGAGATTCAAATTGACCTCAGAACAAAATATAACTTATGTTATATAACTTATATAGAACTTACTACAGCATAACTGTCTTATTTGGCTCTTGTAGAAAATATTAACAGCATGCCTATTAAACATACAGTATCTAGCAATCAGCAATCAAAATAAAAACATTTCCAAACATGGAAACTGCCCAGTTAATGAAGCATTTCAAAGACATTAATCTATTCAATAATTACAGTTTTAAGTAGATAACAGATTTATATTCAGATTACGAAAGCATCATAACAACTGCTGCTTGTGTAAGGAATCCATGAATACCACTGTACATGAGAATTCCACACCTATTTGTAATCAATACACAAAATCCTATTGAATTTCAGGTACTTGTTTATTCAGCATTGCTTGACTCCGCGGACTCCTTGTTGTTTCAATATTCTAGCAATAGGACTAATCGCCAATACAGTGCCGTTGTAATCTATTCCTTCTGCCAGCAGAGGACGGTATCCGCACAGCCAGTTCAGGATAAGATACGGTCCTCGCAGTTCACAGTACAACTGGCCAAAGCCGTATTCGGAATATGCTCTCGATAACCTCGTTTAGTTTAAGTACGGCCATATTTCATATCAACCCACAGATGCATTGCATAAACACTAGAATTCTGGTTGTACTTAAATTGACCTTATACGTTTTGGATTATGTTTAACCTTCTTCAATTTCTTCAACCATATTTTGAGATGATTACGTTTACAGAAGCAAATATTATTCAGTGCTTTTTCTTCACTCCTTTAATCAAACCCACATTTCTATAAGGAGGGCCATTGTGAAACTCCCCAAAGTGAGCTGAATTAATCTTTTATTCTTCACACCTGCGAAGTCATTCCTTCATTGTGTAATATGAAGGCCTTTCATTATTCACGTATACTACAACATCTGAAAATAATGGGTCTTGAAATAGTTGAATGAAAGAAAATCCTGAATAACTCCTCCAAATGCGTGTTACACTTTCATCAAGTACACACACTTTGAATGTGATGAACTATAAAAAGTTATTTTAACCATACCCAATGGAGCTCAGGAGTGCGATTGCATACACAATCATGTTTTCAGTGTTTGGACATCAGCCGTACATCAGAACAATCATTTCACTAACACAGCTCCGTGTTGAGTGACTTCCCTCCAAGAACACAAAGTCACTTTCCCTTAGCAATTATTGCATGGACTTTGATTATCTGCCTTCTGCATCAAGCCCTGTATTATATACGGTACAAAGCCAAGCTTTGGGATAGTGCTTTGTTTGGATCCTTGTCTTGATCCTTTTGGATCCCAGGCTGCTCATTTGCAAATGAGTTTTGACATTAATTATAGTGACTATAGCAATGAGGTGGCACTGTGGTTCACAGATCTGGGGTCCTGGGTTCAATTCCTGGGGTGCAGTCTGGATGGAATTGTATGTTCTCCCTTCATTTGTGTGGATTTCTTCCAGGTGCTCCAGTTTCTTCCCACAGTCCAAAGACATACAGTACTAGTAGGTTAAGGTGGAACTACAGTCCCAATTTTGCAGACACAAAAGTATTTAATTTCAGTCACAAAATAAAATCATTGACATTATAGAAAAACTTTACAAACTCAAAATTGAGCACAAAATCATGAATTTTGTGAAAGGACTGTAAGTTACGCCATGTTGTAACAAATTCGCATTCAAGTTCCACACAAATTGCGATGTGATGCAGCCCTTCCTGCTCACTAATCACTGTAATGACTAATGCAATGTGATGTAGGAGAGAAAGGGTATAGGTTATGCAGCAAACATTTCACTGCAAAAAACGTTCCATTCCAAGGTTCTTTATGCAGAGTTAACAATGTAGTATTATTTATTGGCAAAAACGTAAAAAAGTTGAGAGCAATATTTCCATTGGAAGTTTTGCTGCCTCGTTCTGAATCGCAGAACATGGTAATTCTTTAACCTTGAAATGTAGTCTATTTTGTGATGTAATGATGCAATGTCCCTTTACTGAGAGCCAGCAATCAACGGATGTGTCTGATCGTGAATGGTTTTCCCTGTTGTTTGTTGTATTACTTGGTGTTGCATTTTAAGCTGTGCATGAGGCAGGACCCGGAGGCTGCTGCTTCTGCTGGTGCTTCTGCTGGGATTGAGGAAGAGCTGAGCGCCATGTAAGGCAAAGACACTGCGTTCCACTTTATCAGGTGCCTGGAGTGTAAGAGCTGCAGATAATATTGAGTCACATTAATCCCAACATATTTCAAATATTATGAAAATTAAATAAATTAAATCAAATAACTTTCATTAAAAAAATCAATCACTCTTTACCTTGCTTTTTCAGTTGTTTTTAAGGAAAATTGATGCCGAGAATGTGTGAATACTGCTTTTTGATGGTTCCAAGACCAATGTGACCTGTTCTATTGCCTGCTAATTGTACGTTCCAGGTTGAAAAATTATTTTTAGGAGGTCAAGGTGTATGAATGATAAGAGAAAAACTGAAATTACCACAGCTACGCAAACACCAGTCCACCAAAAAAAAATCATTTAATTAAAATAAGGTAACATTTTTTTTTCATCATCATACGGATGAACTGTGCTAAATGTGTTTCTAAAAAGAAAAAGCAGGACGTGAGTCGTGAGCCAAGATCATGACTCTTTTGCTCTTCTTCACATCAGTTTTCATCTGCGAGGAGGAGGAGGAGGGCGGCTCCTGATGTGCTGACACTTGGGGATGTGCCTCTGTGCCGGCCTGGGGGCAAAGCGCCGGCCGCAGTGAGGGCAGGGCACGTAGTCGGGGTTTGGATTCGCGGGGGGCTGGGGCAGGTTCACAACTTTCCCTCCTTGCGTGATCACCTGCTGCACCTCCCTGGCCTGTTTGATGCTCCGAATGAAATCCTCGTGCTTCTGCCTCCAGTTGTTCTTTCTCAGCTGGGAACAGGAAATGAAACCAATAAAACAGCTTCCAGAAAAAGTCCAGACTAGCACTGCGTACACAGTCTGGTCGCAAACCATTCACAAGGCAAGAAAATATCAATACAGTAATAACGTAGCTTTCTGGGGCTACCTTTCAGGTCATTGGGTAGAGAGTACAATTTACGTAGTTATGGTTTTGTTTCCTGTGAGTGCTATTTGCTTGATATGTAGATTTTTACAACAGAATTCAGAAGTCACTAAGACACATTTATTCTGTCTGGCAAATGTGCCTTTGCGGCAGTTTTTCAGAAGAGTACTTCATAAAACACTTATTTATTGTTTACATTGATTTATAAGCTGAGTCTGACTCTAGGAGAAAAAAAGGGAAGCTTGGAAAGAGTTTAAGGATAGCCCTTACCACGATTGGCGGTTTAACCTTCTTCTTATGGATGTATGTCTCCAGTTCTGTTCCCTTGGCCCTGTGCTTGAAAGAGTCAAAAACCTTCCTCTTTGAATTCTGAAGCTTCTTGCAGATCTTGCTGTGTTTCTCCAGCCTCTCTACAGCAAACTTCCCGTGACACATTTCACAGGGCACCAGCTGAGGGTTTCCACTCTGGCTATTCTCATATGGAAATTGCTCAGCGGTAGGGCAGATCAGACTTGTAGGGGACAAATATCTGTTTTCCACTGACAGAGTTTGTTCATCCAGACATGTGGTGTTATTTCTGAAGTGGCCCTGCGCGGCCTGTGCCGCTGACACGTCGCTTTCAGGGAGCCTTGCTTTCTTGAGATACTTTCTCCTTCCACAGGGGACGTCTTCTAGCCCACGGCTGCAAGGGCTCACTTGACGTCTCTCCTGATGGGAAAGCGCAGAGGGAAAGTGCGATTCTGCGCATCCGCCATCTTCCATTGGAGAACCATAATCAAGGTTGTCTCCTCTGATAGGAAGGGCTTTCCTTGGAGTGAAGGCTTTTTGCTTCTCCATTCTGCAGGTCAGAAGAGGCACGGCCTTAGAGCGGTGGTTGGCCCATGGTCCTCTGGGGCAAAGCTCGCTCTGCCTCGCCTCTATTTTCCCTTCCGGCCACCTCTCTGGAGTCTTCCATCTCTCTCGGAACCATCCTCAGCTCCTCCTGAGCTCTGAAGAGCTTCGCCTGCATCATGGCCTCCTTCTGGCGAATCTCGTCCTTCATCATGGCCTCCTTCCGGCGCATCTCATCCTGCAGGCTGGCCTCCCTCCGGCGATGCTCCTCCTTCAGCGCGGCCTCTGCCTCGGCCACTTTTCGTAGCTCCTCTTGCAACTGAAAGTACTCCTTCCCATTGACATGAGAAGGGCATTGCCCTGGAGGGGTCGCCACCATGGGGAGGACAGTCCTGTCCTTAGGTTTGCGTACTCTTGAGCCCCTCCTGCCCGGCCTCTCGCAGGGCCTCTCATGACCATCCTGAGGCGGGGTGGGGGCAAACAAGGAATCACTCTGTGCATCCGGGCGGTCCACAGCCCGAACCTCACCAGGGCCGGAGACTTTCCTGTTACCCATAGGCTTCAGGGGGTAAGACCGATCATACCCCACAATGTTCTTCTCGGGGCCCTGTTGGGCTTGGAAGCGATAGCTGTTCCCCATCTTCTTCTCCGCAGCGTATTTGACATATTGGAAACATTTTCTCATCTTCTGTAGAGCTGCCTCCTGCCGCCGATTGTACATGGCGATCATTTTTTTCTCCTTTTCCTGCATCAGTTTCTCTTGGAAGGTGTCCTTCAGAAGCTGTATCTTGGGAGGTGGGCAGTACGTGGAGATCAGATCCTGTTGCCTTAAGGGCGCGGGTCGATTCGAGTCTGTGTCCTTCGGGGAGGGGGACAGAGCACCAGGCTTAGGACTGGGCTCCATTGGCAAATGAGATATGAGCTTTGTTTCCCAGGTATCTGGAAAAGGCAAAAATGGCAAATAAATGATATCCTGCACAGTCTAGTATGGTCTAATAGAAAAGAATAAAAAAAAACAATTCAGGAAATACACAACTTTTTAATATTAAACCTAATGGTGTTGAATGCTGCATGCTGACTCAGTAGGAGACAGATCCTAAACATAAACATTATAATAAACATTTGTTTCCCAAATAACATTCTCAATGTTCAGAATGCTTAAAGTCATGAGCTTTTTTAAAAATGTTTAACTGAAACCTGGAAATGTGCTATTTCATTTCAAAGCTTGTATTATATCTATGATATAAATGTTTTTTTATATAAAATTAACCCATTATGCAACAGGGGTTTGAGCAAAAGTCACTGTGAATAAGGGAATTTATCAATATTAATTAGCCGTTTCACTACATTATAGATAGCTGAAGGATTATGATACAGTATATCGATTTCGCTACAAATTGACAAGCATATTTGATGACACTTACCAAACAAGTTTTAAACAGCGGAGAAATAGTTCACCACGACGATAGCAATGCAATGTTTGACTGCATCTCCCTATGTGATATATCTGTATTTGGGTATATACAGATCACGTAATTCAGGGAGCACTGTTACGTCAGGTCACCAACCATTATTACGACGCTCATATGTCATAGAGCTCCTTAGGATGTTTGTATAATCTTAATCCAAATTTTCATATGGCCGCAGTTACGGCGTTTATTTTACAGTTAATGTAACAGGGTGTCATTATATTTTTCTGTCTTTATGGTGGCAGACCACTTAAATAAATCTGAGTAGGCGGTTTCTACAAGTGGGTCAGATAAAATATTAAATATACAGTAAAAGCTCACACCTATTCATACCCTTTATGTACTGTATATTGTAGCGTTTTGCAGGTTCTTTTTCAGAACTAAAGAACAGTGGAGACGCAATTAACCAAGCACTGGCTTTATTTTACAACCACACCAAAACCAAACACAGGATCTACACACACATGAGGAGACTGACGAACACGTACACACATTTAGGGTGGTAATTACCTAACAACACACTCTACTTTTACAGGACTACACAGGGCACTAGAATTACTAGGACATTATTTACACAGGTAGGGTCAGCCGCTGGTCATCGTGCTGACCCTCAGACTCTTCCCGGCTACCACTCCCAGCATGCCCAGCGGTACTACGAGCGCCTAGGGGCGCTTCCTCCTCACCACCAGGCGAGGGCGTTACACTGCCCCCTCCTGAAGCGTCTGGCGTTTCGCCGACGTCGAACACCCCCCTCAGGCTGTACTCGTATTCGGCCAACTGCTGCGGAACCCTGCGTGAGCGGCCGCTGCGCCGCGGTGACGGCTGGCGATCCACGGACGCCCCACTATCGGCCGGCTCCGGCCCCGGCTGCTCCTCTGGAGCCTCCCCACACGGCTCCTCCTCCCGGGCCCGGTAGGGGGCCAGGCGGTCTCGGTGCAGGACCACCACTCTCCCCCGTGTTCGCAACCGGACACGGTAGCAGACCTCGCCCACCACCCCGAGTACCTCAGCGGGCCCCTCCCACGACGGCGCCAGCTTAGGACTGAGGCCTTTGCGGCGCCGCGGGTTGTACACCCAAACCGAGTCCCCGGGCTGGAAGGCAGGCCCCCTGCAGCGCAGGTCGTAGTACCGCTTCTGCCGGACCCCCGCCTGTGTCAGGTGGGTCCGTGCAAAGCTGTGCACCCGCTGCATCCGCTGCCGCAGGTCCCACTCGTAGTCCGGTCCAGCCGGCGGTGCCGACCCGTCTCCGGGCGGCGGGCCGAAGACCAGGTCCACCGGTGTTCGCATTTCCCGGCCCAGCATGAGCGAGGCCGGGGAGCACCCGGTGGATTCCTGGACCGCGGTCCGATACGCCCAGAGCGCAAGGGGGAGGTGGCGGTCCCAGTCCCGTTGGTGCCGGGACACCAGGGTGGCCAGCTGGGTGGCGAGCGTCCGATTAAACCGCTCTACCAACCCGTCGCTCTGGGGATGCAGCGGGGTGGTCCGCGTCTTAGTAATCCCCAGGCGCTGGCACACTCTGGCGAAGACCTGGGACTCGAAGTTACGCCCCAGGTCACTGTGTAACTCCTCCGGCACCCCCAGCCTGGCAAACATCCCCTCCAGCAGTGCATCGGCCACCGTGGGGGCACTCTGGTCCGGGAGGGCGTAGGCCTCCGGCCACTTCGTAAAGTAATCCATAGCCACCAAGACGTAGCGGTTCCCGGCCTCGGTGCGCGGAAACGGGCCCAAAACGTCCACTCCCACCCGCTCCATAGGAGCCCCCACCTGGTGTTGTTGGAGGGGGGCCCGAGAGCGCTCGGGGGGACCCTTCTGCGCCACGCACACCGCACACGTTCGGCAGTACCGCTCCACGTCCCGGTGGCAAAGACCCCAATAAAAATGGCCTCGGAGACGCTGCAGGGTTTTTTTACCGCCGAAGTGCCCCACACCCGGTTGGCCGTGCACCGCTCGGAGCACCGCCCCGCGGAGCGACCAAGGCACCACCAGCTGCCACCGTACCTCGCCACTGGAGGGTACCCGCCACCCCCGGCGCAGCACCCCGTCCTTTACCTCCAAGGCCTCCCACAGGGCGCAGAGGGCCTTGACGGACTTCGGGTGCGGGGCGAGCTCCTCTCGTGTAGGCCGCACTCCTGCTGCCCTCCAGCGGAGCACCGGGCCCACGTCAGGATCAGCTGCCTGACGCTGCGCCAGGTCTGGCAGGCCCACCCCCAGCGGCCCCTCCCGGGCCGTGGCCGCGGCGCTCACCCCCGCCACGGTGCGGACAGCCTCCTCACGCTGCTCCCGCCGGGCGCAGTGATGGCAGTCCGCGGCCTCGCAGGGGCGCCGCGAGAGAGCGTCGGCATTGAGATGGCGAGACCCCGCACGGTGCACGACAGTGAAGTCGTACTCCTGCAGGATCTCTATCCATCTCGCCATCTGTCCCTCTGGCTCCTTAAAGTGGAGCAGCCAGGTGAGGGACGCATGGTCGGTCCTCAACCGGAACCGGGTCCCGAACAGGTACGGCCTGAAATGGTGGACCGCCGCCATCACCGCCAGCAGCTCGCGACGGGTCACGCAGTAGTTCCGCTCAGGCCTAGTCAGAGCCCAACTATAGTAGGCCACTACGCGCTCCCCATCCGGCCCCTCCTGCGCCAACACCGCCCCCACCCCCGAGTCACTCGCGTCGGTGTCGAGAATATACGGCAACCGCGGGTCGGGGTAGGCCAGCACGGGGGCCCCCACCAGAGCTTCGCGCAACCGGCCAAAGGCAGTCTCACAGCCCGAGTCCCAGTCAAAACGGCGGCCCTTGTCGGTGAGGCGGTGCAGCGGGGCGGCGATGCTGGCAAAGTCCCGGACGAACCTCCGATAGTACGAGGCCAACCCCAGAAAGCTGCGGAGCTCCGCGACGGTGCGTGGAGTCGGCCAGCCCCTCACTGCGGCGACCTTACCTGGGTCCGTAGCCACCCCTCGCGGTCCAACAACATGTCCCAGGAAGGTCACCTCCCGCCGCAGGAGCTCGCACTTGCGGGGGTTGAGCCTCAGGCCAGCACCGCCTGGAGGTTCGTCAAGGCCTGGTCGAAACTCCGTGCATGAACCAGCAGATCATCCAGATATAACACGCACTGGTTCCGCGGGACCGATGCCAGCACCCTCTCCATCAGCCTCTCGAACGTCGCCGGGGCATTGCACAGGCCAAAAGGCATGACAGTAAACTGCCAGAGGCCCTGGCCGATGGAAAAGGCCGTCTTCGGGCGAGCATCGGGAGCAAGCGGTACCTGCCAGTAGCCGCAGCGGAGGTCCAGGGAGCTGAACCAGGTCGACCCGGTGATGTAGTCCAGGGCGTCATCTATCCTCGGCAGGGGTAGGAATCTTTCCGGGTGACCTCATTCAGCTTGCGGTAGTTGACGCAGAACCTCCACGAGCCGTCTTTTTTTTTAACCAGTACGGCTGGCGCCGACCACGGGCTTGCGGAGGGCTCAATCACCCCCGCTGCGGCCATCTCCCGGATCTTTTCCTCGGCGGCGGTCCGCTTGGCGTGGACCATGCGTCCTGGTGGGATGCGGATGGGCCGAGCGTCGCCGGTGTTGATCTCGTGTTGGACCAGGGCAGTGCGGGTGCAGTCCTCATCCCTCGCCGCAAAGAGGTCTTCGTTCTGGGCGAGTAGCTCCTGGAGCCGCTGCCGCTGGTCCTGATCGAGGCCCTCGCAGCTCCGCTGGAAGAGGTCCTCAACGGCACGCTTCGCTTCCACGCAACGCTCGGCCCCCGCCGCCGCCTTGTCTGGCCCCCCGGCCGACTCAGGGGCAGGATCCGGCACGCTCGCTCCCCGGCTCGCATGCCTGGTCTGCCCCGGCGACTGACGCCGCCGCCGCCGCCGCTGCCTCTTGTTCCCCCGGCTCCGGCAAGCCCGCGTCCCTCGGCCTTCGCCGGACCTGCCCTCCACCAGGTGCAGTCGCTCCCCCTGCCACACCAACTCCTGCCGGTCCAAGTCCAACCTGGCCCCCACTCGATACAGTAGGTCCAGCCCCAGAATGCAGTCCTCCTGGATGGGTGCAAGGTAGCAGGGGTGGCGCACCGTCGCTGCACCCAGACGGAAGGCAAGCACCCGTTTCCCCCGGACTGCAGCGAGCTGTCCCGTCACGGTCCTCAGCCGCAGGCTGGAGGCCTCCCATCCTGGGGGGTTGGTGCCCTCGGTGTCGGGGAGGACGCCCGGCCGAAGTAGGGTCACTGATGAACCGGTGTCGAGTAGGGCCAGGCAGGGTTGGTCCTCAATCCGGCAGTGGAGGTACAGGCCCCGGCTACAGCCGACTCGCCCCACGGTGGCGTGAGGGGCGCCGGTTTTTACAGCGCTCTCCGGAGCGGGGGTTGAGGTGTTCAAGGGCGGCCTTCCCCGCGCTGAGCTGCCCCGTTCCCGTTTCCCGACGCCGATCGGGGAGAGCGAGGTTCGGGTGCCCGGCAGAACCGGGCTCGGTGTCCTCTTTTCCCGCAGCGGTCGCAAATCAGCGTGCGGGGCTGTTCCCCCGGCGGTCGCTGCACGGGCTGGCTCCTCTTCCCCCTCGCTGGATTCCTCCGTCGCCGCCTCGGTCAGCCGGCAGGGCGCACTGCGTCTGCTGACGCTGCCAGTCACCCCGAACACTACCTCAGCCCATGTAGCAAGGGCCAAGGCCTGCTCCAGCGATGTTGGCGCGGCCAGCTGCACGTGGCGCCGCAGCTCCTCGGGCGAGAGGGCCTTGAGAAAGGCCTGGAGAGCCATCTCCCGCTGCGCCTCCCGGGGGAAAGTTGGGTATCCTCGGCGGGCGAGGAACATGACATCCGCGGCGACCGGGCCCAGTCGCTCTCCTGGTCGGCGCCGCCGCAGGGCCAGCCTCTCCCGCATCAAGTCCGGCGCCTCCTCTACACCGAAGCGCAGCTGGAGGGCTGCTGCCAGCGCCGTGTAGTCGCCTCTGTCCTCCTCCGGGACGTCCAGGAGCACCTGGCAGGCCGCTCCTTCCAGCGCCGCCGCCAGGTGGCCGGCCATCTCCGCCCGGCTCCAGCCATTCGTCCGGGCCGCGAGCTGGAACTGCGCCTCATAGGTCTCCCAAGGCGCCTCACCATCGTAGCGACCTGGTCGCACCCGCGCCGATGGGTGTGGGAATCGCTGATCGGCTCCGGCAGGGAGGGCATCCTCTCTCCGGGGCGGCCGCCCCAATTCTACTGGCGGGACCACTACTGGGTAGCCCTGGTAAGGGCTGTGGCCACCTGTCGCACCCAGGAGTTGCTCAGGCTCCCTATGTGCGCCGCCGATGGGTTCTGCGTCTTCCAGCGTCAGCCGGCGCTTTATGGAATCGGGTAGTGTCTGCCACAAGTTGTTCATTCTGCCCGCTTCTGACACCAATGTAACGCAACGGGGGCTCAGGCGGGCGCCCTTGCCGCATTTGGTCGTCCCCTGGACCCTCCGGGGCTCGAACCCGGGACTTCCGCGTCTCTCTGCAGCGACCCAGCCCCGTGAGCTAAAGAGAGATCTCTCTTTAGCTCACGGGGCTAGGTCGCTGCAGAGAGACGCGGATGTCCCGGGTTCGAGCCTCCAGTCGGGATGGGGCCGACCAGATGCGGCAAGGGCGCCCGCCTGAGCCCCCGTTGCGTTACATTGGTGTCAGAAGCGGGGCGGGATAGCCCTTCGCCGGGGACGGCGATTTAAGCGGGGGAGAGTGTAACGCTTACGGCCGACAAGCACTGTGTGTAACAGCCGGCGTACCAGAGCGGGTGACGTCACCGCCCTTCCCTGTGATAGCAGGACCACAGCTACTGGGCTGTGGAGAGATCTCTCTTTAGCTCACGGGGCTGGGTCGCTGCAGAGAGACGCGGAAGTCCCGGGTTCGAGCCCCGGAGGGTGCAGGGGCCGACCAAATGCGGCAAGGGCGCCCGCCTGAGCCCCCGTTGCGTTACAATATCTACAATTACGTATACTACGTATACAGTTATCGTATACTATAATACGATAACTACCATTACAAAATGTCTCCCTTTTGATTTGAAGTGGTTCTTTTAAATAAGTAAATTGCAATCACTTAGCCTACATCTGAGCTCCTAATTCATCGCGACGACGGACTGAGACTCCAGTCGGATTTGTGAGAAGGGGTGTGCCTGTTTTAAAACCGATTCATACGTCTTAAACACATGGACATAGATAGCAGTCTGTGTTATATAATTTATCTTTTTATTTTATTTAAATTTAAGTATCACATACACATTTTCAAAGTAACTGTACCCCTTTTAATTATGATCCCCATCGCTCACAGCTCCGAAGGTGAGACGAGGGCTACTTCAGATGGGATTTCCAATATTTCTCTCTTAGCTTGTATACCGGTGGAAAGGAGAGGGGTCTTAAAACGTGTTGATAGTAAGATTGGGATGTATTTGCAGTCTAGATATAGTTTTTTTAATGTTCGGAGCCGCCACAGATTCATTTTCTTACGACTGCTTTTCTGGATGACAATGACAATGCAAACGATGGTGTTAAGGCGAGGCTGTGCCTTAAGGCTCCTCTGCTTACAATATTCAGCGCGTAAATCGCAAACGAGCGCCTTCCCTTACGATGAAAATGCAGAAAATAAGACCACGAGATTTAAACCTACGGCTTACAAATTTATGGGTAAACACTAAAACCGTATCTTTAGCAAAACTGGCGAGACAATGTGTTTTATCATTTAAAAAAGTACTGGAAAATAATTAAAGGTTATCACGATAAACAGAGGTTACTGATCTACTACTGTACGCTGTGACCAAAAATGAGAGTCCCCCGATCCTCGCAGCCTTCATGCTTTGGTCTTGGCCTGGCCGTTTTTTTTAAGATAATGGGGTCAAGTTAAGAAATTATGCAAGTTTCTAATCAAATCCAAGGGCGCCTCGATCTCCTAAACATCTTTAGAAGGCCGACGGACCACACTGCACGGTCCGGGTCCGGGCCCTGACCCGGTTCTGGATAATGCCAGCTTAAAGTGAAAAATTCTACTGTACATATTATGTTTCTTATTATGGTATATATGTATAATATAGCGCGACCGCTTCACGAAGCTAGAAAGAAAGTTATCCGCCATTTTTATTTTACCTGCAATTGAATTTGCCATTAAAATCATTATTAATACCGCAGCTGCTAAATAACTTACCTAAAAGCGTTCAGATACAAAAGCACTTGAGCTGTAATGTTTGTATACTGTTGGCCCGATGACCTACTTCAAGAAGAATTGTTACATAGACCGCCAAGGACTGTCATCACACTTTACGTCATAAAGCGCTTTAAAACTTTAGACAAGTTCAACACCTCATATTTTGTACTGTTTATCATGGTAAAAGCAACTCAAAGCAATTCTAAAAATGATCGAAAGGTAAAAATACAAGCTTATACGAGCTGTCGTTTTAACATTTATAACATATATTTAAACAAAACATATATAATCTATTTTAATAAAATAGAAAAGTGTTCTTAGTCTTCACTTAAAAGCTGTTAGAAGCTGCCTTTCTGACAAGAGAGTTCTGTGAGTTCCACAGTCTCAGTGCATTAAAGTCAAAACCAGTTGCTTTTTATTTCCTGTTTTACGACAGAGCAAGGAGGGTGTCCACAGACCACTGTGCACCTGCAGACTGATATGGGGGGTAAAAAGTCTAGAAGTTAGTAAATAAGATTTTAACATATGTTCTAAAACACACCGGACACCTGTACAGTGATGCCAACACAGTGATCTGAGCTCCTTCTTTGAGTTAAATCCTAGCATCTGCATTTTTTACAAGTTGTTGCTATGGCAGAGCATGACCAGAGCATAACAGAAACCACCCATTTTCTAACCGCTTCATCCAATTCAGGGTCAGGGGGTCAGGGGGTCGCGGGGCACGGGGGAGCCAGAGCCTCAGAAAGTAATAAGCAGGAGATACCTGGGACTGGATGGTAGTCCAATGCAGGGAAGACACAGACACTCACCAATTATCCCAGAAGCCAATTAACCTACCAGTAGTTCTTTGAACTGTGGGAGGAAGCCGGAGCACCCAAAGCAAACTCATGCAAACATGGGGAGAACATACAAGCTCCATACAGATAGCACCCCAGGTCCAGAAGTGTACCCAGGGCCTCAGCACTGTGAGCTAGCAATGCTAAACGCTGGGATACTGTGCATGCTAATTTCTAGGCATCAGGTGATCAATCAGGTAGTGTTTCTCAGATAAAAGGACACCAGTTATTTAGTATGAGATTCAAATTGACCTCAGAACAAAATATAACTTATGTTATATAACTTATATAGAACTTACTACAGCATAACTGTCTTATTTGGCTCTTGTAGAAAATATTAACAGCATGCCTATTAAACATACAGTATCTAGCAATCAGCAATCAAAATAAAAACATTTCCAAACATGGAAACTGCCCAGTTAATGAAGCATTTCAAAGACATTAATCTATTCAATAATTACAGTTTTAAGTAGATAACAGATTTATATTCAGATTACGAAAGCATCATAACAACTGCTGCTTGTGTAAGGAATCCATGAATACCACTGTACATGAGAATTCCACACCTATTTGTAATCAATACACAAAATCCTATTGAATTTCAGGTACTTGTTTATTCAGCATTGCTTGACTCCGCGGACTCCTTGTTGTTTCAATATTCTAGCAATAGGACTAATCGCCAATACAGTGCCGTTGTAATCTATTCCTTCTGCCAGCAGAGGACGGTATTCGCACAGCCAGTTCAGGATAAGATACGGTCCTCGCAGTTCACAGTACAACTGGCCAAAGCCGTATTCGGAATATGCTCTCGATAACCTCGTTTAGTTTAAGTACGGCCATATTTCATATCAACCCACAGATGCATTGCATAAACACTAGAATTCTGGTTGTACTTAAATTGACCTTATACGTTTTGGATTATGTTTAACCTTCTTCAATTTCTTCAACCATATTTTGAGATGATTACGTTTACAGAAGCAAATATTATTCAGTGCTTTTTCTTCACTCCTTTAATCAAACCCACATTTCTATAAGGAGGGCCATTGTGAAACTCCCCAAAGTGAGCTGAATTAATCTTTTATTCTTCACACCTGCGAAGTCATTCCTACATTGTGTAATATGAAGGCCTTTCATTATTCACGTATACTACAACATCTGAAAATAATGGGTCTTGAAATAGTTGAATGAAAGAAAATCCTGAATAACTCCTCCAAATGCGTGTTACACTTTCATCAAGTACACACACTTTGAATGTGATGAACTATAAAAAGTTATTTTAACCATACCCAATGGAGCTCAGGAGTGCGATTGCATACACAATCATGTTTTCAGTGTTTGGACATCAGCCGTACATCAGAACAATCATTTCACTAACACAGCTCCATGTTGAGTGACTTCCCTCCAAGAACACAAAGTCACTTTCCCTTAGCAATTATTGCATGGACTTTGATTATCTGCCTTCTGCATCAAGCCCTGTATTATATACGGTACAAAGCCAAGCTTTGGGATAGTGCTTTGTTTGGATCCTTGTCTTGATCCTTTTGGATCCCAGGCTGCTCATTTGCAAATGAGTTTTGACATTAATTATAGTGACTATAGCAATGAGCTGGCACTGTGGTTCACAGAGCTGGGGTCCTGGGTTCAATTCCTGGGGTGCAGTATGGATGGAATTGTATGTTCTCCCTTCATTTGTGTGGATTTCTTCCAGGTGCTCCAGTTTCTTCCCACAGTCCAAAGACATACAGTACTAGTAGGTTAAGGTGGAACTACAGTCCCAATTTTGCAGACACAAAAGTATTTAATTTCAGTCACAAAATAAAATCATTGACATTATAGAAAAACTTTACAAACTCAAAATTGAGCACAAAATCATGAATTTTGTGAAAGGACTGTAAGTTACGCCATGTTGTAACAAATTCGCATTCAAGTTCCACACAAATTGCGATGTGATGCAGCCCTTCCTGCTCACTAATCACTGTAATGACTAATGCAATGTGATGTAGGAGAGAAAGGGTATAGGTTATGCAGCAAACATTTCACTGCAAAAAACGTTCCATTCCAAGGTTCTTTATGCAGAGTTAACAATGTAGTATTATTTATTGGCAAAAACGGAAAAAAGTTGAGAGCAATATTTCCATTGGATTAAACGAGATGTATTCACAAGCCTGCTCCTTTACAATGTCACAGGGCCACAACAGATTATAGGAAGTTTTGCTGCCTCGTTCTGAATCGCAGAACATGGTAATTCTTTAACCTTGAAATGTAGTCTATTTTGTGATGTAATGATGCAATGTCCCTTTACTGAGAGCCAGCAATCAACGGATGTGTCTGATCGTGAATGGTTTTCCCTGTTGTTTGTTGTATTACTTGGTGTTGCATTTTAAGCTGTGCATGAGGCAGGACCCGGAGGCTGCTGCTTCTGCTGGTGCTTCTGCTGGGATTGAGGAAGAGCTGAGCGCCATGTAAGGCAAAGACACTGCGTTCCACTTTATCAGGTGCCTGGAGTGTAAGAGCTGCAGATAATATTGAGTCACATTAATCCCAACATATTTCAAATATTATGAAAATTAAATAAATTAAATCAAATAACTTTCATTAAAAAAATCAATCACTCTTTACCTTGCTTTTTCAGTTGTTTTTAAGGAAAAGTGATGCCGAGAATGTGTGAATACTGCTTTTTGATGGTTCCAAGACCAATGTGACCTGTTCTATTGCCTGCTAATTGTACGTTCCAGGTTGAAAAATTATTTTTAGGAGGTCAAGGTGTATGAATGATAAGAGAAAAACTGAAATAACCACAGCTACGCAAACACCAGTCCACCAAAAAAAAATCATTTAATTAAAATAAGGTAACATTTTTTTTTCATCATCATACGGATGAACTGTGCTAAATGTGTTTCTAAAAAGAAAAAGCAGGACGTGAGTCGTGAGCCAAGATCATGACTCTTTTGCTCTTCTTCACATCAGTTTTCATCTGCGAGGAGGAGGAGGAGGGCGGCTCCTGATGTGCTGACACTTGGGGAAGTGCCTCTGTGCCGGCCTGGGGGCAAAGCGCCGGCCGCAGTGAGGGCAGGGCACGTAGTCAGGGTTTGGATTCGCGGGGGGCTGGGGCAGGTTCACAACTTTCCCTCCTTGCGTGATCACCTGCTGCACCTCCCTGGCCTGTTTGATGCTCCGAATGAAATCCTCGTGCTTCTGCCTCCAGTTGTTCTTTCTCAGCTGGGAACAGGAAATGAAACCAATAAAACAGCTTCCAGAAAAAGTCCAGACTAGCACTGCGTACACAGTCTGGTCGCAAACCATTCACAAGGCAAGAAAATATCAATACAGTAATAACGTAGCTTTCTGGGGCTACCTTTCAGGTCATTGGGTAGAGAGTACAATTTACGTAGTTATGGTTTTGTTTCCTGTGAGTGCTATTTGCTTGATATGTAGATTTTTACAACAGAATTCAGAAGTCACTAAGACACATTTATTCTGTCTGGCAAATGTGCCTTTGCGGCAGTTTTTCAGAAGAGTACTTCATAAAACACTTATTTATTGTTTACATTGATTTATAAGCTGAGTCTGACTCTAGGAGAAAAAAAGGGAAGCTTGGAAAGAGTTTAAGGATAGCCCTTACCACGATTGGCGGTTTAACCTTCTTCTTATGGATGTATGTCTCCAGTTCTGTTCCCTTGGCCCTGTGCTTGAAAGAGTCAAAAACCTTCCTCTTTGAATTCTGAAGCTTCTTGCAGATCTTGCTGTGTTTCTCCAGCCTCTCTACAGCAAACTTCCCGTGACACAGTTCACAGGGCACCAGCTGAGGGTTTCCACTCTGGCTATTCTCATATGGAAATTGCTCAGCGGTAGGGCACATCAGACTTGTAGGGGACAAATATCTGTTTTCCACTGACAGAGTTTGTTCATCCAGACATGTGGTGTTATTTCTGAAGTGGCCCTGCGCGGCCTGTGCCGCTGACACGTTGCTTTCAGGGAGCCTTGCTTTCTTGAGATACTTTCTCCTTCCACAGGGGACGTCTTCTAGCCCACGGCTGCAAGGGCTCACTTGACGTCTCTCCTGATGGGAAAGCGCAGAGGGAAAGTGCGATTCTGCGCATCCGCCATCTTCCATTGGAGAACCATAATCAAGGTTGTCTCCTCTGATAGGAAGGGCTTTCCTTGGAGTGAAGGCTTTTTGCTTCTCCATTCTGCAGGTCAGAAGAGGCACGGCCTTAGAGCGGTGGTTGGCCCATGGTCCTCTGGGGCAAAGCTCGCTCTGCCTCGCCTCTATTTTCCCTTCCGGCCACCTCTCTGGAGTCTTCCATCTCTCTCGGAACCATCCTCAGCTCCTCCTGAGCTCTGAAGAGCTTCGCCTGCATCATGGCCTCCTTCTGGCGAATCTCGTCCTTCATCATGGCCTCCTTCCGGCGCATCTCATCCTGCAGGCTGGCCTCCCTCCGGCGATGCTCCTCCTTCAGCGCGGCCTCTGCCTCGGCCACTTTTCGTAGCTCCTCTTGCAACTGAAAGTGCTCCTTCCCATTGGCATGAGAAGGGCATTGCCCTGGAGGGGTCGCCACCATGGGGAGGACAGTCCTGTCCTTAGGTTTGCGTACTCTTGAGCCCCTCCTGCCCGGCCTCTCGCAGGGCCTCTCATGACCATCCTGAGGCGGGGTGGGGGCAAACAAGGAATCACTCTGTGCGTCCGGGCGGTCCACAGCCCGAACCTCACCAGGGCCGGAGACTTTCCTGTTACCCATAGGCTTCAGGGGGTAAGACCGATCATACCCCACAATGTTCTTCTCGGGGCCCTGTTGGGCTTGGAAGCGATAGCTGTTCCCCATCTTCTTCTCCGCAGCGTATTTGACATATTGGAAACATTTTCTCATCTTCTGTAGAGCTGCCTCCTGCCGCCGATTGTACATGGCGATCATTTTTTTCTCCTTTTCCTGCATCAGTTTCTCTTGGAAGGTGTCCTTCAGAAGCTGTATCTTGGGAGGCGGGCAGTACGTGGAGATCAGATCCTGTTGCCTTAAGGGCGCGGGTCGATTCGAGTCTGTGTCCTTCGGGGAGGGGGACAGAGCACCAGGCTTAGGACTGGGCTCCATTGGCAAATGAGATATGAGCTTTGTTTCCCAGGTATCTGGAAAAGGCAAAAATGGCAAATAAATGATATCCTGCACACTCTAGTATGGTCTAATAGAAAAGAATAAAAAAAAACAATTCAGGAAATACACAACTTTTTAATATTAAACCTAATGGTGTTGAATGCTGCATGCTGACTCAGTAGGAGACAGATCCTAAACATAAACATTATAATAAACATTTGTTTCCCAAATAACATTCTCAATGTTCAGAATGCTTAAAGTCATGAGCTTTTTTAAAAATGTTTAACTGAAACCTGGAAATGTGCTATTTCATTTCAAAGCTTGTATTATATCTTGTATGATATAAATGTTTTTTTATATAAAATTAACCCATTATGCAACAGGGGTTTGAGCAAAAGTCACTGTGAATAAGGGAATTTATCAATATTAATTAGCCGTTTCACTACATTATAGATAGCTGAAGGATTATGATACAGTATATCGATTTCGCTACAAATTGACAAGCATATTTGATGACACTTACCAAACAAGTTTTAAACAGCGGAGAAATAGTTCACCACGACGATAGCAATGCAATGTTTGACTGCATCTCCCTATGTGATATATCTGTATTTGGGTATATACAGATCACGTAATTCAGGGAGCACTGTTACGTCAGGTCACCAACCATTATTACGACGCTCATATGTCATAGAGCTCCTTAGGATGTTTGTATAATCTTTATCCAAATTTTCATATGGCCGCAGTTACGGCGTTTATTTTACAGTTAATGTAACAGGGTGTCATTATATTTTTCTGTCTTTATGGTGGCAGACCACTTAAATAAATCTGAGTAGGCGGTTTCTACAAGTGGGTCAGATAAAATATTAAATATACAGTAAAAGCTCACACCTATTCATACCCTTTATGTACTGTATATCTACAAGTACGTATACTACGTATACAGTTATCGTATACTATAATACGATAACTACCATTACAAAATGTCTCCCTTTTGATTTGAAGTGGTTCTTTTAAATAAGTAAATTGCAATCACTTAGCCTACATCTGAGCTCCTAATTCATCGCGACGACGGACTGAGACTCCAGTCGGATTTGTGAGAAGGGGTGTGCCTGTTTTAAAACCGATTCATACGTCTTAAACACATGGACATAGATAGCAGTCTGTGTTATATAATTTATCTTTTTATTTTATTTAAATTTAAGTATCACATACACATTTTCAAAGTAACTGTACCCCTTTTAATTATGATCCCCATCGCTCACAGCTCCGAAGGTGAGACGAGGGCTACTTCAGATGGGATTTCCAATATTTCTCTCTTAGCTTGTATACCGGTGGAAAGGAGAGGGGTCTTAAAACGTGTTGATAGTAAGATTGGGATGTATTTGCAGTCTAGATATAGTTTTTTTAATGTTCGGAGCCGCCACAGATTTATTTTCTTACGACTGCTTTTCTGGATGACAATGACAATGCAAACGATGGTGTTAAGGCGAGGCTGTGCCTTAAGGCTCCTCTGCTTACAATATTCAGCGCGTAAATCGCAAACGAGCGCCTTCCCTTACGATGAAAATGCAGAAAATAAGACCACGAGATTTAAACCTACGGCTTACAAATTTATGCGTAAACACTAAAACCGTATCTTTAGCAAAACTGGCGAGACAATGTGTTTTATCATTTAAAAAAGTACTGGAAAATAATTAAAGGTTATCACGATAAACAGAGGTTACTGATCTACTACTGTACGCTGTGACCAAAAATGAGAGTCCCCCGATCCTCGCAGCCTTCATGCTTTGGTCTTGGCCTGGCCGTTTTTTTTAAGATAATGGGGTCAAGTTAAGAAATTATGCAAGTTTCTAATCAAATCCAAGGGCGCCTCGATCTCCTAAACATCTTTAGAAGGCCGGCGGACCACACTGCACGGTCCGGGTCCGGGCCCTGACCCGGTTCTGGATAATGCCAGCTTAAAGTGAAAAATTCTACTGTACATATTATGTTTCTTATTATGGTATATATGTATAATATAGCGCGACCGCTTCACGAAGCTAGAAAGAAAGTTATCCGCCATTTTTATTTTACCTGCAATTGAATTTGCCATTAAAATCATTATTAATACCGCAGCTGCTAAATAACTTACCTAAAAGCGTTCAGATACAAAAGCACTTGAGCTGTAATGTTTGTATACTGTTGGCCCGATGACCTACTTCAAGAAGAATTGTTACATAGACCGCCAAGGACTGTCATCACACTTTACGTCATAAAGCGCTTTAAAACTTTAGACAAGTTCAACACCTCATATTTTGTACTGTTTATCATGGTAAAAGCAACTCAAAGCAATTCTAAAAATGATCGAAAGGTAAAAATACAAGCTTATACGAGCTGTCGTTTTAACATTTATAACATATATTTAAACAAAACATATATAATCTATTTTAATAAAATAGAAAAGTGTTCTTAGTCTTCACTTAAAAGCTGTTAGAAGCTGCCTTTCTGACAAGAGAGTTCTGTGAGTTCCACAGTCTCAGTGCATTAAAGTCAAAACCAGTTGCTTTTTATTTCCTGTTTTACGACAGAGCAAGGAGGGTGTCCACAGACCACTGTGCACCTGCAGACTGATATGGGGGGTAAAAAGTCTAGAAGTTAGTAAATAAGATTTTAACATATGTTCTAAAACACACCGGACACCTGTACAGTGATGCCAACACAGTGATCTGAGCTCCTTCTTTGAGTTAAATCCTAGCATCTGCATTTTTTACAAGTTGTTGCTATGGCAGAGCATGACCAGAGCATAACAGAAACCACCCATTTTCTAACCGCTTCATCCAATTCAGGGTCAGGGGGTCAGGGGGTCGCGGGGCACGGGGGAGCCAGAGCCTCAGAAAGTAATAAGCAGGAGATACCTGGGACTGGATGGTAGTCCAATGCAGGGAAGACACAGACACTCACCAATTATCCCAGAAGCCAATTAACCTACCAGTAGTTCTTTGAACTGTGGGAGGAAGCCGGAGCACCCAAAGCAAACTCAGGCAAACATGGGGAGAACATACAAGCTCCATACAGATAGCACCCCAGGTCCAGAAGTGTACCCAGGGCCTCAGCACTGTGAGCTAGCAATGCTAAACGCTGGGCTACTGTGCATGCTAATTTCTAGGCATCAGGTGATCAATCAGGTAGTGTTTCTCAGATAAAAGGACACCAGTTATTTAGTATGAGATTCAAATTGACCTCAGAACAAAATATAACTTATGTTATATAACTTATATAGAACTTACTACAGCATAACTGTCTTATTTGGCTCTTGTAGAAAATATTAACAGCATGCCTATTAAACATACAGTATCTAGCAATCAGCAATCAAAATAAAAACATTTCCAAACATGGAAACTGCCCAGTTAATGAAGCATTTCAAAGACATTAATCTATTCAATAATTACAGTTTTAAGTAGATAACAGATTTATATTCAGATCACGAAAGTATCATAACAACGGCTGCTTGTGTAAGGAATCCATGAATACCACTGTACATGAGAAATTCACACCTATTTGTAATCAATACACAAAATCCTATTGAATTTCAGGTACTTGTTTATTCAGCATTGCTTGACTCCGCGGACTCCTTGTTGTTTCAATATTCTAGCAATAGGACTAATCGCCAATACAGTGCCGTTGTAATCTATTCCTTCTGCCAGCAGAGGACGGTATTCGCACAGTCAGTTCAGGATAAGATACGGTCCTCGCAGTTCACAGTACAACTGGCCACAGCCGTACTCGGAATATGCTCTCGATAACCTCGTTTAGTTTAAGAACGGCCGTATTTCATATCAACCCACAGATGCATTGCATAAACACTAGAATTCTGGTTGTATTTAAATTGACCTTATACGTTTTGGATTATGTTTAACCTTCTTCAATTTCTTTAACCATATTTTGAGATGATTACGTTTACAGAAGCAAATATTATTCAGTGCTTTTTCTTCACTCCTTTAATCAAACCCACATTTCTTTAAGGAGGGACATTGTGAAACTCCCCAAAGTGAGCTGAATTAATCTTTTATTCTTCACACCTGCGAAGTCATTCCTTCATTGTGTAATATGAAGGCCTTTCATTATTCACGTATACTACAACATCTGAAAATAATGGGTCTTGAAATAGTTGAATGAAAGAAAATCCTGAATAACTCCTCCAAATGCGTGTTACACTTTCATCAGGTACACACACTTTGAATGTGATGAACTATAAAAAGTTATTTTAACCATACCCAATGGAGCTCGGGAGTGCGATTGCATACACAATCATGTTTTCAGTGTTTGGACATCAGCCGTACATCAGAACAATCATTTCACTAACACAGCTCCATGTTGAGTGACTTCCCTCCAAGAACACAAAGTCACTTTCCCTTAGCAATTATTGCATGGACTTTGATTATCTGCCTTCTGCATCAAGCCCTGTATGATATACTGTACAAAGCCAAGCTTTGGGATAGTGCTTTGTTTGGATCCTTGTCTTGATCCTTTTGGATCCCAGGCTGCTCATTTGCAAATGAGTTTTGACATTAATTATAGTGACTATAGCAATGAGGTGGCACTGTGGTTCACAGATCTGGGGTCCTGGGTTCAATTCCTGGGGTGCAGTCTGGATGGAATTGTATGTTCTCCCTTCATTTGTGTGGATTTCTTCCAGGTGCTCCAGTTTCTTCCCACAGTCCAAAGACATACAGTACTAGTAGGTTAAGGTGGAACTACAGTCCCAATTTTGCAGACACAAAAGTATTTAATTTCAGTCACAAAATAAAATCATTGACATTATAGAAAAACTTTACAAACTCAAAATTGAGCACAAAATCATGAATTTTGTGAAAGGACTGTAAGTTACGCCATGTTGTAACAAATTCGCATTCAAGTTCCACACAAATTGCGATGTGATGCAGCCCTTCCTGCTCACTAATCACTGTAATGACTAATGCAATGTGATGTAGGAGAGAAAGGGTATAGGTTATGCAGCAAACATTTCACTGCAAAAAACGTTCCATTCCAAGGTTCTTTATGCAGAGTTAACAATGTAGTATTATTTATTGGCAAAAACGTAAAAAAGTTGAGAGCAATATTTCCATTGGATTAAACGAGATGTATTCACAAGCCTGCTCCTTTACAATGTCACAGGGCCACAACAGATTATAGGAAGTTTTGCTGCCTCGTTCTGAATCGCAGAACATGGTAATTCTTTAACCTTGAAATGTAGTCTATTTTGTGATGTAATGATGCAATGTCCCTTTACTGAGAGCCAGCAATCAACGGATGTGTCTGATCGTGAATGGTTTTCCCTGTTGTTTGTTGTATTACTTGGTGTTGCATTTTAAGCTGTGCATGAGGCAGGACCCGGAGGCTGCTGCTTCTGCTGGTGCTTCTGCTGGGATTGAGGAAGAGCTGAGCGCCATGTAAGGCAAAGACACTGCGTTCCACTTTATCAGGTGCCTGGAGTGTAAGAGCTGCAGATAATATTGAGTCACATTAATCCCAACATATTTCAAATATTATGAAAATTAAATAAATTAAATCAAATAACTTTCATTAAAAAAATCAATCACTCTTTACCTTGCTTTTTCAGTTGTTTTTAAGGAAAATTGATGCCGAGAATGTGTGAATACTGCTTTTTGATGGTTCCAAGACCAATGTGACCTGTTCTATTGCCTGCTAATTGTACGTTCCAGGTTGAAAAATTATTTTTAGGAGGTCAAGGTGTATGAATGATAAGAGAAAAACTGAAATAACCACAGCTACGCAAACACCAGTCCACCAAAAAAAAATCATTTAATTAAAATAAGGTAACATTTTTTTTTCATCATCATACGGATGAACTGTGCTAAATGTGTTTCTAAAAAGAAAAAGCAGGACGTGAGTCGTGAGCCAAGATCATGACTCTTTTGCTCTTCTTCACATCAGTTTTCATCTGCGAGGAGGAGGAGGAGGGCGGCTCCTGATGTGCTGACACTTGGGGAAGTGCCTCTGTGCCGGCCTGGGGGCAAAGCGCCGGCCGCAGTGAGGGCAGGGCACGTAGTCGGGGTTTGGATTCGCGGGGGGCTGGGGCAGGTTCACAACTTTCCCTCCTTGCGTGATCACCTGCTGCACCTCCCTGGTCTGTTTGATGCTCCGAATGAAATCCTCGTGCTTCTGCCTCCAGTTGTTCTTTCTCAGCTGGGAACAGGAAATGAAACCAATAAAACAGCTTCCAGAAAAAGTCCAGACTAGCACTGCGTACACAGTCTGGTCGGAAACCATTCACAAGGCAAGAAAATATCAATACAGTAATAACGTAGCTTTCTGGGGCTACCTTTCAGGTCATTGGGTAGAGAGTACAATTTACGTAGTTATGGTTTTGTTTCCTGTGAGTGCTATTTGCTTGATATGTAGATTTTTACAACAGAATTCAGAAGTCACTAAGACACATTTATTCTGTCTGGCAAATGTGCCTTTGCGGCAGTTTTTCAGAAGAGTACTTCATAAAACACTTATTTATTGTTTACATTGATTTATAAGCTGAGTCTGACTCTAGGAGAAAAAAAGGGAAGCTTGGAAAGAGTTTAAGGATAGCCCTTACCACGATTGGCGGTTTAAACTTCTTCTTATGGATGTATGTCTCCAGTTCTGTTCCCTTGGCCCTGTGCTTGAAAGAGTCAAAAACCTTCCTCTTTGAATTCTGAAGCTTCTTGCAGATCTTGCTGTGTTTCTCCAGCCTCTCTACAGCAAACTTCCCGTGACACAGTTCACAGGGCACCAGCTGAGGGTTTCCACTCTGGCTATTCTCATATGGAAATTGCTCAGCGGTAGGGCACATCAGACTTGTAGGGGACAAATATCTGTTTTCCACTGACAGAGTTTGTTCATCCAGACATGTGGTGTTATTTCTGAAGTGGCCCTGCGCGGCCTGTGCCGCTGACACGTCGCTTTCAGGGAGCCTTGCTTTCTTGAGATACTTTCTCCTTCCACAGGGGACGTCTTCTAGCCCACGGCTGCAAGGGCTCACTTGACGTCTCTCCTGATGGGAAAGCGCAGAGGGAAAGTGCGATTCTGCGCATCCGCCATCTTCCATTGGAGAACCATAATCAAGGTTGTCTCCTCTGATAGGAAGGGCTTTCCTTGGAGTGAAGGCTTTTTGCTTCTCCATTCTGCAGGTCAGAAGAGGCACGGCCTTAGAGCGGTGGTTGGCCCATGGTCCTCTGGGGCAAAGCTCGCTCTGCCTCGCCTCTATTTTCCCTTCCGGCCACCTCTCTGGAGTCTTCCATCTCTCTCGGAACCATCCTCAGCTCCTCCTGAGCTCTGAAGAGCTTCGCCTGCATCATGGCCTCCTTCTGGCGAATCTCGTCCTTCATCATGGCCTCCTTCCGGCGCATCTCATCCTGCAGGCTGGCCTCCCTCCGGCGATGCTCCTCCTTCAGCGCGGCCTCTGCCTCGGCCACTTTTCGTAGCTCCTCTTGCAACTGAAAGTGCTCCTTCCCATTGGCATGAGAAGGGCATTGCCCTGGAGGGGTCGCCACCATGGGGAGGACAGTCCTGTCCTTAGGTTTGCGTACTCTTGAGCCCCTCCTGCCCGGCCTCTCGCAGGGCCTCTCATGACCATCCTGAGGCGGGGTGGGGGCAAACAAGGAATCACTCTGTGCGTCCGGGCGGTCCACAGCCCGAACCTCACCAGGGCCGGAGACTTTCCTGTTACCCATAGGCTTCAGGGGGTAAGACCGATCATACCCCACAATGTTCTTCTCGGGGCCCTGTTGGGCTTGGAAGCGATAGCTGTTCCCCATCTTCTTCTCCGCAGCGTATTTGACATATTGGAAACATTTTCTCATCTTCTGTAGAGCTGCCTCCTGCTGCCGATTGTACATGGCGATCATTTTTTTCTCCTTTTCCTGCATCAGTTTCTCTTGGAAGGTGTCCTTCAGAAGCTGTATCTTGGGAGGCGGGCAGTACGTGGAGATCAGATCCTGTTGCCTTAAGGGCGCGGGTCGATTCGAGTCTGTGTCCTTCGGGGAGGGGGACAGAGCACCAGGCTTAGGACTGGGCTCCATTGGCAAATGAGATATGAGCTTTGTTTCCCAGGTATCTGGAAAAGGCAAAAATGGCAAATAAATGATATCCTGCACAGTCTAGTATGGTCTAATAGAAAAGAATAAAAAAAAACAATTCAGGAAATACACAACTTTTTAATATTAAACCTAATGGTGTTGAATGCTGCATGCTGACTCAGTAGGAGACAGATCCTAAACATAAACATTATAATAAACATTTGTTTCCCAAATAACATTCTCAATGTTCAGAATGCTTAAAGTCATGAGCTTTTTTAAAAATGTTTAACTGAAACCTGGAAATGTGCTATTTCATTTCAAAGCTTGTATTATATCTATGATATAAATGTTTTTTTATATAAAATTAACCCATTATGCAACAGGGGTTTGAGCAAAAGTCACTGTGAATAAGGGAATTTATCAATATTAATTAGCCGTTTCACTACATTATAGATAGCTGAAGGATTATGATACAGTATATCGATTTCGCTACAAATTGACAAGCATATTTGATGACACTTACCAAACAAGTTTTAAACAGCGGAGAAATAGTTCACCACGACGATAGCAATGCAATGTTTGACTGCATCTCCCTATGTGATATATCTGTATTTGGGTATATACAGATCACGTAATTCAGGGAGCACTGTTACGTCAGGTCACCAACCATTATTACGACGCTCATATGTCATAGAGCTCCTTAGGATGTTTGTATAATCTTTATCCAAATTTTCATATGGCCGCAGTTACGGCGTTTATTTTACAGTTAATGTAACAGGGTGTCATTATATTTTTCTGTCTTTATGGTGGCAGACCACTTAAATAAATCTGAGTAGGCGGTTTCTACAAGTGGGTCAGATAAAATATTAAATATACAGTAAAAGCTCACACCTATTCATACCCTTTATGTACTGTATATCTACAATTACGTATACTACGTATACAGTTATCGTATACTATAATACGATAACTACCATTACAAAATGTCTCCCTTTTGATTTGAAGTGGTTCTTTTAAATAAGTAAATTGCAATCACTTAGCCTACATCTGAGCTCCTAATTCATCGCGACGACGGACTGAGACTCCAGTTGGATTTGTGAGAAGTAAAGGGGTGTGCCTGTTTTAAAACCGATTCATACGTCTTAAACACATGGACATAGATAGCAGTCTGTGTTATATAATTTATCTTTTTATTTTATTTAAATTTAAGTATCACATACACATTTTCAAAGTAACTGTACCCCTTTTAATTATGATCCCCATCGCTCACAGCTCCGAAGGTGAGACGAGGGCTACTTCAGATGGGATTTCCAATATTTCTCTCTTAGCTTGTATACCGGTGGAAAGGAGAGGGGTCTTAAAACGTGTTGATAGTAAGATTGGGATGTATTTGCAGTCTAGATATAGTTTTTTTAATGTTCGGAGCCGCCACAGATTCATTTTCTTACGACTGCTTTTCTGGATGACAATGACAATGCAAACGATGGTGTTAAGGCGAGGCTGTGCCTTAAGGCTCCTCTGCTTACAATATTCAGCGCGTAAATCGCAAACGAGCGCCTTCCCTTACGATGAAAATGCAGAAAATAAGACCACGAGATTTAAACCTACGGCTTACAAATTTATGCGTAAACACTAAAACCGTATCTTTAGCAAAACTGGCGAGACAATGTGTTTTATCATTTAAAGAAGTACTGGAAAATAATTAAAGGTTATCACGATAAACAGAGGTTACTGATCTACTACTGTACGCTGTGACCAAAAATGAGAGTCCCCCGATCCTCGCAGCCTTCATGCTTTGGTCTTGGCCTGGCCGTTTTTTTTAAGATAATGGGATCAAGTTAAGAAATTATGCAAGTTTCTAATCAAATCCAAGGGCGCCTCGATCTCCTAAACATCTTTAGAAGGCCGACGGACCACACTGCACGGTCCGGGTCCGGACCCTGACCCGGTTCTGGATAATGCCAGCTTAAAGTGAAAAATTCTACTGTACATATTATGTTTCTTATTATGGTATATATGTATAATATAGCGCGACCGCTTCACGAAGCTAGAAAGAAAGTTATCCGCCATTTTTATTTTACCTGCAATTGAATTTGCCATTAAAATCATTATTAATACCGCAGCTGCTAAATAACTTACCTAAAAGCGTTCAGATACAAAAGCACTTGAGCTGTAATGTTTGTATACTGTTGGCCCGATGACCTACTTCAAGAAGAATTGTTACATAGACCGCCAAGGACTGTCATCACACTTTACGTCATAAAGCGCTTTAAAACTTTTGACAAGTTCAACACCTCATATTTTGTACTGTTTATCATGGTAAAAGCAACTCAAAGCAATTATAAAAATGATCGAAAGGTAAAAATACAAGCTTATACGAGCTGTCGTTTTAACATTTATAACATATATTTAAACAAAAAATATATCATCTATTTTAATAAAATAGAAAAGTGTTCTTAGTCTTCACTTAAAAGCTGTTAGAAGCTGCCTTTCTGACAAGAGAGTTCTGTGAGTTCCACAGTCTCAGTGCATTAAAGTCAAAACCAGTTGCTTTTTATTTCCTCTTTTACGACAGAGCAAGGAGGGTGTCCACAGACCACTGTGCACCTGCAGACTGATATGGGGGGTAAAAAGTCTAGAAGTTAGTAAATAAGATTTTAACATATGTTCTAAAACACACCGGACACCTGTACAGTGATGCCAACACAGTGATCTGAGCTCCTTCTTTGAGTTAAATCCTAGCATCTGCATTTTTTACAAGTTGTTGCTATGGCAGAGCATGACCAGAGCATAACAGAAACCACCCATTTTCTAACCGCTTCATCCAATTCAGGGTCAGGTGGTCAGGGGGTCAGGGGGTCAGGGGGTCACGGGGGAGCCAGAGCCTCAGAAAGTAATAAGCAGGAGATACCTGGGACTGGATGGTAGTCCAATGCAGGGAAGACACAGACACTCACCAATTATCCCAGAAGCCAATTAACCTACCAGTAGTTCTTTGAAGTGTGGGAGGAAGCCGGAGCACCCAAAGCAAACTCATGCAAACATGGGGAGAACATACAAGCTCCATACAGATAGCACCCCAGGTCCAGAAGTGTACCCAGGGCCTCAGCACTGTGAGCTAGCAATGCTAAACGCTGGGCTACTGTGCATGCTAATTTCTAGGCATCAGGTGATCAATCAGGTAGTGTTTCTCAGATAAAAGGACACCAGTTATTTAGTATGAGATTCAAATTGACCTCAGAACAAAATATAACTTATGTTATATAACTTATATAGAACTTACTACAGCATAACTGTCTTATTTGGCTCTTGTAGAAAATATTAACAGCATGCCTATTAAACATACAGTATCTAGCAATCAGCAATCAAAATAAAAACATTTCCAAACATGGAAACTGCCCAGTTAATGAAGCATCTCAAAGACATTAATCTATTCAATAATTACAGTTTTAAGTAGATAACAGATTTATATTCAGATTACGAAAGCATCATAACAACTGCTTCTTGTGTAAGGAATCCATGAATACCACTGTACATGAGAATTCCACACCTATTTGTAATCAATACACAAAATCCTATTGAATTTCAGGTACTTGTTTATTCAGCATTGCTTGACTCCGCGGACTCCTTGTTGTTTCAATATTCTAGCAATAGGACTAATCGCCAATACAGTGCCGTTGTAATCTATTCCTTCTGCCAGCAGAGGACGGTATTCGCACAGCCAGTTCAGGATAAGATACGGTCCTCGCGGTTCACAGTACAACTGGCCACAGCCGTACTCGGAATATGCTCTCGATAACCTCGTTTAGTTTAAGTACGGCCGTATTTCATATCAACCCACAGATGCATTGCATAAACACTAGAATTCTGGTTGTACTTAAATTGACCTTATACATTTTGGATTATGTTTAACCTTCTTCAATTTCTTTAACCATATTTTGAGATGATTATGTTTACAGAAGCAAATATTATTCAGTGCTTTTTCTTCACTCCTTTAATCAAACCCACATTTCTTTAAGGAGGGCCATTGTGAAACTCCCCAAAGTGAGCTGAATTAATCTTTTATTCTTCACACCTGCGAAGTCATTCCTTCATTGTGTAATATGAAGGCCTTTCATTATTCACGTATACTACAACATCTGAAAATAATCGGTCTTGAAATAGTTGAATGAAAGAAAATCCTGAATAACTCCTCCAAATGCGTGTTACACTTTCATCAGGTACACACACTTTGAATGTGATGAACTATAAAAAGTTATTTTAACCATACCCAATGGAGCTCGGGAGTGCGATTGCATACACAATCATGTTTTCAGTGTTTGGACATCAGCCGTACATCAGAACAATCATTTCACTAACACAGCTCCATGTTGAGTGACTTCCCTCCAAAAACACAAAGTCACTTTCCCTTAGCAATTATTGCATGGACTTAGATTATCTGCCTTCTGCATCAAGCCCTGTATGATATACTGTACAAAGCCAAGCTTTGGGATAGTGCTTTGTTTGGATCCTTGTCTTGATCCTTTTGGATCCCAGGCTGCTCATTTGCAAATGAGTTTTGACATTAATTAAAGTGACTATAGCAATGAGGTGGCACTGTGGTTCACAGAGCTGGGGTCCTGGGTTCAATTCCTGGGGTGCAGTCTGGATGGAATTGTATGTTCTCCCTTCATTTGTGTGGATTTCTTCCAGGTGCTCCAGTTTCTTCCCACAGTCCAAAGACATACAGTACTAGTAGGTTAAGGTGGAACTACAGTCCCAATTTTGCAGACACAAAAGTATTTAATTTCAGTCACAAAATAAAATCATTGACATTATAGAAAAACTTTACAAACTCAAAATTGAGCACAAAATCATGAATTTTGTGAAAGGACTGTAAGTTACGCCATGTTGTAACAAATTCGCATTCAAGTTCCACACAAATTGCGATGTGATGCAGCCCTTCCTGCTCACTAATCACTGTAATGACTAATGCAATGTGATGTAGGAGAGAAAAGGTATAGGTTATGCAGCAAACATTTCACTGCAAAAAACGTTCCATTTCAAGGTTCTTTATGCAGAGTTAACAATGTAATATTATTTATTGGCAAAAACGTAAAAAAGTTGAGAGCAATATTTCCATTGGATTAAACGAGATGTATTCACAAGCCTGCTCCTTTACAATGTCACAGGGCCACATCAGATTACAGGAAGTTTTGCTGCCTCGTTCTGAATCGCAGAACATGGTAATTCTTTAACCTTGAAATGTAGTCTATTTTGTGATGTAATGATGCAATGTCCCTTTACTGAGAGCCAGCAATCAACGGATGTGTCTGATCGTGAATGGTTTTCCCTGTTGTTTGTTGTATTACTTGGTGTTGCATTTTAAGCTGTGCATGAGGCAGGACCCGGAGGCTGCTGCTTCTGCTGGTGCTTCTGCTGGGATTGAGGAAGAGCTGAGCGCCATGTAAGGCAAAGACACTGCGTTCCACTTTATCAGGTGCCTGGAGTGTAAGAGCTGCAGATAATATTGAGTCACATTAATCCCAACATATTTCAAATATTATGAAAATTAAATAAATTAAATCAAATAACTTTCATTAAAAAAATCAATCACTCTTTACCTTGCTTTTTCAGTTGTTTTTAAGGAAAATTGATGCCGAGAATGTGTGAATACTGCTTTTTGATGGTTCCAAGACCAATGTGACCTGTTCTATTGCCTGCTAATTGTACGTTCCAGGTTGAAAAATTATTTTTAGGAGGTCAAGGTGTATGAATGATAAGAGAAAAACTGAAATAACCAGAGCTACGCAAACACCAGTCCACCAAAAAAAAAATCATTTAATTAAAATAAGGTAACATTTTTTTTTCATCATCATACGGATGAACTGTGCTAAATGTGTTTCTAAAAAGAAAAAGCAGGACGTGAGTCGTGAGCCAAGATCATGACTCTTTTGCTCTTCTTCACATCAATTTTCATCTGCGAGGAGGAGGAGGAGGGCGGCTCCTGATGTGCTGACACTTGGGGATGTGCCTCTGTGCCGGCCTGGGGGCAAAGCGCCGGCTGCAGTGAGGGCAGGGCACGTAGTCGGGGTTTGGATTCGCGGGGGGCTGGGGCAGGTTCACAACTTTCCCTCCTTGCGTGATCACCTGCTGCACCTCCCTGGCCTGTTTGATGCTCCGAATGAAATCCTCGTGCTTCTGCCTCCAGTTGTTCTTTCTCAGCTGGGAACAGGAAATGAAACCAATAAAACAGCTTCCAGAAAAAGTCCAGACTAGCACTGCGTACACAGTCTGGTCGCAAACCATTCACAAGGCAAGAAAATATCAATACAGTAATAACGTAGCTTTCTGGGGCCACCTTTCAGGTCATTGGGTAGAGAGTACAATTTACGTAGTTATGGTTTTGTTTCCTGTGAGTGCTATTTGCTTGATATGTAGATTTTTACAACAGAATTCAGAAGTCACTAAGACACATTTATTCTGTCTGGCAAATGTGCCTTTGCGGCAGTTTTTCAGAAGAGTACTTCATAAAACAATTATTTATTGTCTACATTGATTTATAAGCTGAGTCTGACTCTAGGAGAAAAAAAGGGAAGCTTGGAAAGAGTTTAAGGATAGCCCTTACCACGATTGGCGGTTTAACCTTCTTCTTATGGATGTATGTCTCCAGTTCTGTTCCCTTGGCCCTGTGCTTGAAAGAGTCAAAAACCTTCCTCTTTGAATTCTGAAGCTTCTTGCAGATCTTGCTGTGTTTCTCCAGCCTCTCTACAGCAAACTTCCCGTGACACAGTTCACAGGGCACCAGCTGAGGGTTTCCACTCTAGCTATTCTCATATGGAAATTGCTCAGCGGTAGGGCACATCAGACTTGTAGGGGACAAATATCTGTTTTCCACTGACAGAGTTTGTTCATCCAGACATGTGGTGTTATTTCTGAAGTGGCCCTGCGCGGTCTGTGCCGCTGACACGTCGCTTTCAGGGAGCCTTGCTTTCTTGAGATACTTTCTCCTTCCACAGGGGACGTCTTCTAGCCCACGGCTGCAAGGGCTCACTTGACGTCTCTCCTGATGGGAAAGCGCAGAGGGAAAGTGCGATTCTGCGCATCCGCCATCTTCCATTGGAGAACCATAACCAAGGTTGTCTCCTCTGATAGGAAGGGCTTTCCTTGGAGTGAAGGCTTTTTGCTTCTCCATTCTGCAGGTCAGAAGAGGCACGGCCTTAGAGCGGTGGTTGGCCCATGGTCCTCTGGGGCAAAGCTCGCTCTGCCTCGCCTCTATTTTCCCTTCCGGCCACCTCTCTGGAGTCTTCCATCTCTCTCGGAACCATCCTCAGCTCCTCCTGAGCTCTGAAGAGCTTCGCCTGCATCATGGCCTCCTTCTGGCGAATCTCGTCCTTCATCATGGCCTCCTTCCGGCGCATCTCATCCTGCAGGCTGGTCTCCCTCCGGCGATGCTCCTCCTTCAGCGCGGCCTCTGCCTCGGCCACTTTTCGTAGCTCCTCTTGCAACTGAAAGTGCTCCTTCCCATTGGCATGAGAAGGGCATTGCCCTGGAGGGGTCGCCACCATGGGGAGGACAGTCCTGTCCTTAGGTTTGCGTACTCTTGAGCCCCTCCTGCCCGGCCTCTCGCAGGGCCTCTCATGACCATCCTGAGGCGGGGTGGGGGCAAACAAGGAATCACTCTGTGCGTCCGGGCGGTCCACAGCCCGAACCTCACCAGGGCCGGAGACTTTCCTGTTACCCATAGGCTTCAGGGGGTAAGACCGATCATACCCCACAATGTTCTTCTCGGGGCCCTGTTGGGCTTGGAAGCGATAGCTGTTCCCCATCTTCTTCTCCGCAGCGTATTTGACATATTGGAAACATTTTCTCATCTTCTGTAGAGCTGCCTCCTGCCGCCGATTGTACATGGCGATCATTTTTTTCTCCTTTTCCTGCATCAGTTTCTCTTGGAAGGTGTCCTTCAGAAGCTGTATCTTGGGAGGCGGGCAGTACGTGGAGATCAGATCCTGTTGCCTTAAGGGCGCGGGTCGATTCGAGTCTGTGTCCTTCGGGGAGGGGGACAGAGCACCAGGCTTAGGACTGGGCTCCATTGGCAAATGAGATATGAGCTTTGTTTCCCAGGTATCTGGAAAAGGCAAAAATGGCAAATAAATGATATCCTGCACAGTCTAGTATGGTCTAATAGAAAAGAATAAAAAAAAACAATTCAGGAAATACACAACTTTTTAATATTAAACCTAATGGTGTTGAATGCTGCATGCTGACTCAGTAGGAGACAGATCCTAAACATAAACATTATAATAAACATTTGTTTCCCAAATAACATTCTCAATGTTCAGAATGCTTAAAGTCATGAGCTTTTTTAAAAATGTTTAACTGAAACCTGGAAATGTGCTATTTCATTTCAAAGCTTGTATTATATCTATGATATAAATGTTTTTTTATATAAAATTAACCCATTATGCAACAGGGGTTTGAGCAAAAGTCACTGTGAATAAGGGAATTTATCAATATTAATTAGCCGTTTCACTACATTATAGATAGCTGAAGGATTATGATACAGTATATCGATTTCGCTACAAATTGACAAGCATATTTGATGACACTTACCAAACAAGTTTTAAACAGCGGAGAAATAGTTCACCACGACGATAGCAATGCAATGTTTGACTGCATCTCCCTATGTGATATATCTGTATTTGGGTATATACAGATCACGTAATTCAGGGAGCACTGTTACGTCAGGTCACCAACCATTATTACGACGCTCATATGTCATAGAGCTCCTTAGGATGTTTGTATAATCTTTATCCAAATTTTCATATGGCCGCAGTTACGGCGTTTATTTTACAGTTAATGTAACAGGGTGTCATTATATTTTTCTGTCTTTATGGTGGCAGACCACTTAAATAAATCTGAGTAGGCGGTTTCTACAAGTGGGTCAGATAAAATATTAAATATACAGTAAAAGCTCACACCTATTCATACCCTTTATGTACTGTATATCTACAATTACGTATACTACGTATACAGTTATCGTATACTATAATACGATAACTACCATTACAAAATGTCTCCCTTTTGATTTGAAGTGGTTCTTTTAAATAAGTAAATTGCAATCACTTAGCCTACATCTGAGCTCCTAATTCATCGCGACGACGGACTGAGACTCCAGTCGGATTTGTGAGAAGGGGTGTGCCTGTTTTAAAACCGATTCATACGTCTTAAACACATGGACATAGATAGCAGTCTGTGTTATATAATTTATCTTTTTATTTTATTTAAATTTAAGTATCACATACACATTTTCAAAGTAACTGTACCCCTTTTAATTATGATCCCCATCGCTCACAGCTCCGAAGGTGAGACGAGGGCTACTTCAGATGGGATTTCCAATATTTCTCTCTTAGCTTGTATACCGGTGGAAAGGAGAGGGGTCTTAAAACGTGTTGATAGTAAGATTGGGATGTATTTGCAGTCTAGATATAGTTTTTTTAATGTTCGGAGCCGCCACAGATTCATTTTCTTACGACTGCTTTTCTGGATGACAATGACAATGCAAACGATGGTGTTAAGGCGAGGCTGTGCCTTAAGGCTCCTCTGCTTACAATATTCAGCGCGTAAATCGCAAACGAGCGCCTTCCCTTACGATGAAAATGCAGAAAATAAGACCACGAGATTTAAACCTACGGCTTACAAATTTATGCGTAAACACTAAAACCGTATCTTTAGCAAAACTGGCGAGACAATGTGTTTTATCATTTAAAAAAGTACTGGAAAATAATTAAAGGTTATCACGATAAACAGAGGTTACTGATCTACTACTGTACGCTGTGACCAAAAATGAGAGTCCCCCGATCCTCGCAGCCTTCATGCTTTGGTCTTGGCCTGGCCGTTTTTTTTTAAGATAATGGGGTCAAGTTAAGAAATTATGCAAGTTTCTAATCAAATCCAAGGGCGCCCCGATCTCCTAAACATCTTTAGAAGGCCGACGGACCACACTGCACGGTCCGGGTCCGGGCCCTGACCCGGTTCTGGATAATGCCAGCTTAAAGTGAAAAATTCTACTGTACATATTATGTTTCTTATTATGGTATATATGTATAATGTGGCGCGACCGCTTCACGAAGCTAGAAAGAAAGTTATCCGCCATTTTTATTTTACCTGCAATTGAATTTGCCATTAAAATCACGATTAATACCGCAGCTGCTAAATTACTTACCTAAAAGCGTTCAGATACAAAAGCACTTGAGCTGTAATGTTTATATACTGTTGGCCCGATGACCTACTTCAAGAAGAATTGTTACATAGACCGCCAAGGACTGTCATCACACTTTACGTCATAAAGCGCTTTAAAACGTTTGACAAGTTCAACACCTCATATTTTGTACTGTTTATCATGGTAAAAGCAACTCAAAGCAATTATAAAAATGATCGAAAGGTAAAAATACAAGCTTATACGAGCTGTCGTTTTAACATTTATAACATATATTTAAACAAAACATATATAATCTATTTTAATAAAATAGAAAAGTGTTCTTAGTCTTCACTTAAAAGCTGTTAGAAGCTGCCTTTCTGACAAGAGAGTTCTGTGAGTTCCACAGTCTCAGTGCATTAAAGTCAAAACCAGTTGCTTTTTATTTCCTGTTTTACGACAGAGCAAGGAGGGTGTCCACAGACCACTGTGCACCTGCAGACTGATATGGGGGGTAAAAAGTCTAGAAGTTAGTAAATAAGATTTTAACATATGTTCTAAAACACACCGGACACCTGTACAGTGATGCCAACACAGTGATCTGAGCTCCTTCTTTGAGTTAAATCCTAGCATCTGCATTTTTTACAAGTTGTTGCTATGGCAGAGCATGACCAGAGCATAACAGAAACCACCCATTTTCTAACCGCTTCATCCAATTCAGGGTCAGGGGGTCAGGGGGTCACGGGGGAGCCAGAGCCTCAGAAAGTAATAAGCAGGAGATACCTGGGACTGGATGGTAGTCCAATGCAGGGAAGACACAGACACTCACCAATTATCCCAGAAGCCAATTAACCTACCAGTAGTTCTTTGAAGTGTGGGAGGAAGCCGGAGCACCCAAAGCAAACTCATGCAAACATGGGGAGAACATACAAGCTCCATACAGATAGCACCCCAGGTCCAGAAGTGTACCCAGGGCCTCAGCACTGTGAGCTAGCAATGCTAAACGCTGGGCTACTGTGCATGCTAATTTCTAGGCATCAGGTGATCAATCAGGTAGTGTTTCTCAGATAAAAGGACACCAGTTATTTAGTATGAGATTCAAATTGACCTCAGAACAAAATATAACTTATGTTATATAACTTATATAGAACTTACTACAGCATAACTGTCTTATTTGGCTCTTGTAGAAAATATTAACAGCATGCCTATTAAACATACAGTATCTAGCAATCAGCAATCAAAATAAAAACATTTCCAAACATGGAAACTGCCCAGTTAATGAAGCATTTCAAAGACATTAATCTATTCAATAATTACAGTTTCAAGTAGATAACAGATTTATATTCAGATTACGAAAGTATCATAACAACGGCTGCTTGTGTAAGGAATCCATGAATACCACTGTACATGAGAATTTCACACCTATTTGTAATCAATACACAAAATCCTATTGAATTTCAGGTACTTGTTCATTCAGCATTGCTTGACTCCGCGGACTCCTTGTTGTTTCAATATTCTAGCAATAGGACTAATCGCCAATACAGTGCCGTTGTAATCTATTCCTTCTGCCAGCAGAGGACGGTATTCGCACAGCCAGTTCAGGATAAGATACGGTCCCCGCGGTTCACAGTACAACTGGCCACAGCCGTACTCGGAATATGCTCTCGATAACCTCGTTTAGTTTAAGAACGGCCGTATTTCATATCAACCCACAGATGCATTGCATAAACACTAGAATTCTGGTTGTACTTAAATTGACCTTATACATTTTGGATTATGTTTAACCTTCTTCAATTTCTTTAACCATATTTTGAGATGATTATGTTTACAGAAGCAAATATTATTCAGTGCTTTTTCTTCACTCCTTTAATCAAACCCACATTTCTTTAAGGAGGGCCATTGTGAAACTCCCCAAAGTGAGCTGAATTAATCTTTTATTCTTCACACCTGCGAAGTCATTCCTTCATTGTGTAATATGAAGGCCTTTCATTATTCACGTATACTACAACATCTGAAAATAATGGGTCTTGAAATAGTTGAATGAAAGAAAATCCTGAATAACTCCTCCAAATGCGTGTTACACTTTCATCAGGTACACACACTTTGAATGTGATGAACTATAAAAAGTTATTTTAACCATACCCAATGGAGCTCGGGAGTGCGATTGCATACACAATCATGTTTTCAGTGTTTGGACATCAGCCGTACATCAGAACAATCATTTCACTAACACAGCTCCATGTTGAGTGACTTCCCTCCAAAAACACAAAGTCACTTTCCTTAGCAATTATTGCATGGACTTAGATTATCTGCCTTCTGCATCAAGCCCTGTATGATATACTGTACAAAGCCAAGCTTTGGGATAGTGCTTTGTTTGGATCCTTGTCTTGATCCTTTTGGATCCCAGGCTGCTCATTTGCAAATGACTTTTGACATTAATTATAGTGACTATAGCAATGAGGTGGCACTGTGGTTCACAGATCTGGGGTCCTGGGTTCAATTCCTGGGGTGCAGTCTGGATGGAATTGTATGTTCTCCCTTCATTTGTGTGGATTTCTTCCAGGTGCTCCAGTTTCTTCCCACAGTCCAAAGACATACAGTACTAGTAGGTTAAGGTGGAACTACAGTCCCAATTTTGCAGACACAAAATTATTTAATTTCAGTCACAAAATAAAATCATTGACATTATAGAAAAACTTTACAAACTCAAAATTGAGCACAAAATCATGAATTTTGTGAAAGGACTGTAAGTTACGCCATGTTGTAACAAATTCTCATTCAAGTTCCACACAAATTGCGATGTGATGCAGCCCTTCCTGCTCACTAATCACTGTAATGACTAATGCAATGTGATGTAGGAGAGAAAGGGTATAGGTTATGCAGCAAACATTTCACTGCAAAAAACGTTCCATTCCAAGGTTCTTTATGCAGAGTTAACAATGTAGTATTATTTATTGGCAAAAACGTAAAAAAGTTGAGAGCAATATTTCCATTGGATTAAACGAGATGTATTCACAAGCCTGCTCCTTTACAATGTCATAGGGCCACAACAGATTATAGGAAGTTTTGCTGCCTCGTTCTGAATCGCAGAACATGGTAATTCTTTAACCTTGAAATGTAGTCTATTTTGTGATGTAATGATGCAATGTCCCTTTACTGAGAGCCAGCAATCAACGGATGTGTCTGATCGTGAATGGTTTTCCCTGTTGTTTGTTGTATTACTTGGTGTTGCATTTTAAGCTGTGCATGAGGCAGGACCCGGAGGCTGCTGCTTCTGCTGGTGCTTCTGCTGGGATTGAGGAAGAGCTGAGCGCCATGTAAGGCAAAGACACTGCGTTCCACTTTATCAGGTGCCTGGAGTGTAAGAGCTGCAGATAATATTGAGTCACATTAATCCCAACATATTTCAAATATTATGAAAATTAAATAAATTAAATCAAATAACTTTCATTAAAAAAATCAATCACTCTTTACCTTGCTTTTTCAGTTGTTTTTAAGGAAAATTGATGCCGAGAATGTGTGAATACTGCTTTTTGATGGTTCCAAGACCAATGTGACCTGTTCTATTGCCTGCTAATTGTACGTTCCAGGTTGAAAAATTATTTTTAGGAGGTCAAGGTGTATGAATGATAAGAGAAAAACTGAAATAACCACAGCTACGCAAACACCAGTCCACCAAAAAAAAAATCATTTAATTAAAATAAGGTAACATTTTTTTTTCATCATCATACGGATGAACTGTGCTAAATGTGTTTCTAAAAAGAAAAAGCAGGACGTGAGTCGTGAGCAAAGATCATGACTCTTTTGCTCTTCTTCACATCAATTTTCATCTGCGAGGAGGAGGAGGAGGGCGGCTCCTGATGTGCTGACACTTGGGGATGTGCCTCTGTGCCGGCCTGGGGGCAAAGCGCCGGCCGCAGTGAGGGCAGGGCACGTAGTCGGGGTTTGGATTCGCGGGGGGCTGGGGCAGGTTCACAACTTTCCCTCCTTGCGTGATCACCTGCTGCACCTCCCTGGCCTGTTTGATGCTCCGAATGAAATCCTCGTGCTTCTGCCTCCAGTTGTTCTTTCTCAGCTGGGAACAGGAAATGAAACCAATAAAACAGCTTCCAGAAAAAGTCCAGACTAGCACTGCGTACACAGTCTGGTCGCAAACCATTCACAAGGCAAGAAAATATCAATACAGTAATAACGTAGCTTTCTGGGGCCACCTTTCAGGTCATTGGGTAGAGAGTACAATTTACGTAGTTATGGTTTTGTTTCCTGTGAGTGCTATTTGCTTGATATGTAGATTTTTACAACAGAATTCAGAAGTCACTAAGACACATTTATTCTGTCTGGCAAATGTGCCTTTGCGGCAGTTTTTCAGAAGAGTACTTCATAAAACACTTATTTATTGTCTACATTGATTTATAAGCTGAGTCTGACTCTAGGAGAAAAAAAGGGAAGCTTGGAAAGAGTTTAAGGATAGCCCTTACCACGATTGGCGGTTTAACCTTCTTCTTATGGATGTATGTCTCCAGTTCTGTTCCCTTGGCCCTGTGCTTGAAAGAGTCAAAAACCTTCCTCTTTGAATTCTGAAGCTTCTTGCAGATCTTGCTGTGTTTCTCCAGCCTCTCTACAGCAAACTTCCCGTGACACAGTTCACAGGGCACCAGCTGAGGGTTTCCACTCTGGCTATTCTCATATGGAAATTGCTCAGCGGTAGGGCACATCAGACTTGTAGGGGACAAATATCTGTTTTCCACTGACAGAGTTTGTTCATCCAGACATGTGGTGTTATTTCTGAAGTGGCCCTGCGCGGCCTGTGCCGCTGACACGTCGCTTTCAGGGAGCCTTGCTTTCTTGAGATACTTTCTCCTTCCACAGGGGACGTCTTCTAGCCCACGGCTGCAAGGGCTCACTTGACGTCTCTCCTGATGGGAAAGCGCAGAGGGAAAGTGCGATTCTGCGCATCAGCCATCTTCCATTGGAGAACCATAACCAAGGTTGTCTCCTCTGATAGGAAGGGCTTTCCTTGGAGTGAAGGCTTTTTGCTTCTCCATTCTGCAGGTCAGAAGAGGCACGGCCTTAGAGCGGTGGTTGGCCCATGGTCCTCTGGGGCAAAGCTCGCTCTGCCTCGCCTCTATTTTCCCTTCCGGCCACCTCTCTGGAGTCTTCCATCTCTCTCGGAACCATCCTCAGCTCCTCCTGAGCTCTGAAGAGCTTCGCCTGCATCATGGCCTCCTTCTGGCGAATCTCGTCCTTCATCATGGCCTCCTTCCGGCGCATCTCATCCTGCAGGCTGGCCTCCCTCCGGCGATGCTCCTCCTTCAGCGCGGCCTCTGCCTCGGCCACTTTTCGTAGCTCCTCTTGCAACTGAAAGTGCTCCTTCCCATTGGCATGAGAAGGGCATTGCCCTGGAGGGGTCGCCACCATGGGGAGGACAGTCCTGTCCTTAGGTTTGCGTACTCTTGAGCCCCTCCTGCCCGGCCTCTCGCAGGGCCTCTCATGACCATCCTGAGGCGGGGTGGGGGCAAACAAGGAATCACTCTGTGCGTCCGGGCGGTCCACAGCCCGAACCTCACCAGGGCCGGAGACTTTCCTGTTACCCATAGGCTTCAGGGGGTAAGACCGATCATACCCCACAATGTTCTTCTCGGGGCCCTGTTGGGCTTGGAAGCGATAGCTGTTCCCCATCTTCTTCTCCGCAGCGTATTTGACATATTGGAAACATTTTCTCATCTTCTGTAGAGCTGCCTCCTGCCGCCGATTGTACATGGCGATCATTTTTTTCTCCTTTTCCTGCATCAGTTTCTCTTGGAAGGTGTCCTTCAGAAGCTGTATCTTGGGAGGCGGGCAGTACGTGGAGATCAGATCCTGTTGCCTTAAGGGCGCGGGTCGATTCGAGTCTGTGTCCTTCGGGGAGGGGGACAGAGCACCAGGCTTAGGACTGGGCTCCATTGGCAAATGAGATATGAGCTTTGTTTCCCAGGTATCTGGAAAAGGCAAAAATGGCAAATAAATGATATCCTGCACAGTCTAGTATGGTCTAATAGAAAAGAATAAAAAAAAACAATTCAGGAAATACACAACTTTTTAATATTAAACCTAATGGTGTTGAATGCTGCATGCTGACTCAGTAGGAGACAGATCCTAAACATAAACATTATAATAAACATTTGTTTCCCAAATAACATTCTCAATGTTCAGAATGCTTAAAGTCATGAGCTTTTTTAAAAATGTTTAACTGAAACCTGGAAATGTGCTATTTCATTTCAAAGCTTGTATTATATCTATGATATAAATGTTTTTTTATATAAAATTAACCCATTATGCAACAGGGGTTTGAGCAAAAGTCACTGTGAATAAGGGAATTTATCAATATTAATTAGCCGTTTCACTACATTATAGATAGCTGAAGGATTATGATACAGTATATCGATTTCGCTACAAATTGACAAGCATATTTGATGACACTTACCAAACAAGTTTTAAACAGCGGAGAAATAGTTCACCACGACGATAGCAATGCAATGTTTGACTGCATCTCCCTATGTGATATATCTGTATTTGGGTATATACAGATCACGTAATTCAGGGAGCACTGTTACGTCAGGTCACCAACCATTATTACGACGCTCATATGTCATAGAGCTCCTTAGGATGTTTGTATAATCTTTATCCAAATTTTCATATGGCCGCAGTTACGGCGTTTATTTTACAGTTAATGTAACAGGGTGTCATTATATTTTTCTGTCTTTATGGTGGCAGACCACTTAAATAAATCTGAGTAGGCGGTTTCTACAAGTGGGTCAGATAAAATATTAAATATACAGTAAAAGCTCACACCTATTCATACCCTTTATGTACTGTATATCTACAATTACGTATACTACGTATACAGTTATCGTATACTATAATACGATAACTACCATTACAAAATGTCTCCCTTTTGATTTGAAGTGGTTCTTTTAAATAAGTAAATTGCAATCACTTAGCCTACATCTGAGCTCCTAATTCATCGCGACGACGGACTGAGACTCCAGTCGGATTTGTGAGAAGGGGTGTGCCTGTTTTAAAACCGATTCATACGTCTTAAACACATGGACATAGATAGCAGTCTGTGTTATATAATTTATCTTTTTATTTTATTTAAATTTAAGTATCACATACACATTTTCAAAGTAACTGTACCCCTTTTAATTATGATCCCCATCGCTCACAGCTCCGAAGGTGAGACGAGGGCTACTTCAGATGGGATTTCCAATATTTCTCTCTTAGCTTGTATACCGGTGGAAAGGAGAGGGGTCTTAAAACGTGTTGATAGTAAGATTGGGATGTATTTGCAGTCTAGATATAGTTTTTTTAATGTTCGGAGCCGCCACAGATTCATTTTCTTACGACTGCTTTTCTGGATGACAATGACAATGCAAACGATGGTGTTAAGGCGAGGCTGTGCCTTAAGGCTCCTCTGCTTACAATATTCAGCGCGTAAATCGCAAACGAGCGCCTTCCCTTACGATGAAAATGCAGAAAATAAGACCACGAGATTTAAACCTACGGCTTACAAATTTATGCGTAAACACTAAAACCGTATCTTTAGCAAAACTGGCGAGACAATGTGTTTTATCATTTAAAAAAGTACTGGAAAATAATTAAAGGTTATCACGATAAACAGAGGTTACTGATCTACTACTGTACGCTGTGACCAAAAATGAGAGTCCCCCGATCCTCGCAGCCTTCATGCTTTGGTCTTGGCCTGGCCGTTTTTTTTAAGATAATGGGGTCAAGTTAAGAAATTATGCAAGTTTCTAATCAAATCCAAGGGCGCCCCGATCTCCTAAACATCTTTAGAAGGCCGACGGACCACACTGCACGGTCCGGGTCCGGGCCCTGACCCGGTTCTGGATAATGCCAGCTTAAAGTGAAAAATTCTACTGTACATATTATGTTTCTTATTATGGTATATATGTATAATGTGGCGCGACCGCTTCACGAAGCTAGAAAGAAAGTTATCCGCCATTTTTATTTTACCTGCAATTGAATTTGCCATTAAAATCACGATTAAAACCGCAGCTGCTAAATTACTTACCTAAAAGCGTTCAGATACAAAAGCACTTGAGCTGTAATGTTTATATACTGTTGGCCCGATGACCTACTTCAAGAAGAATTGTTACATAGACCGCCAAGGACTGTCATCACACTTTACGTCATAAAGCGCTTTAAAACTTTAGACAAGTTCAACACCTCATATTTTGTACTGTTTATCATGGTAAAAGCAACTCAAAGCAATTCTAAAAATGATCGAAAGGTAAAAATACAAGCTTATACGAGCTGTCGTTTTAACATTTATAACATATATTTAAACAAAACATATATAATGTAACGCTTACGGCCGACAAGCACTGTGTGTAAGAGCCGGCGTACCAGAGCGGGTGACGTCACCGCCCTTCCCTGTGATAGCAGGACCACAGCTACTGGGCTGTAGAGAGATCTCTCTTTGGCTCACGGGGCTAGGTCGCTGCAGAGAGACGCGGAAGTCCCGGGTTCGAGCCCCGGACGGTGCAGGGGCCGACCTAATGCGGCAAGGGCGCCCGCCTGAGCCCCCGTTGCGTTACAATAATCTATTTTAATAAAATAGAAAAGTGTTCTTAGTCTTCACTTAAAAGCTGTTAGAAGCTGCCTTTCTGACAAGAGAGTTCTGTGAGTACCACAGTCTCAGTGCATTAAAGTCAAAACCAGTTGCTTTTTATTTCCTCTTTTACGACAGAGCAAGGAGGGTGTCCACAGACCACTGTGCACCTGCAGACTGATATGGGGGGTAAAAAGTCTAGAAGTTAGTAAATAAGATTTTAACATATGTTCTAAAACACACCGGACACCTGTACAGTGATGCCAACACAGTGATCTGAGCTCCTTCTTTGAGTTAAATCCTAGCATCTGCATTTTTTACAAGTTGTTGCTATGGCAGAGCATGACCAGAGCATAACAGAAACCACCCATTTTCTAACCGCTTCATCCAATTCAGGGTCAGGTGGTCAGGGGGTCAGGGGGTCAGGGGGTCACGGGGGAGCCAGAGCCTCAGAAAGTAATAAGCAGGAGATACCTGGGACTGGATGGTAGTCCAATGCAGGGAAGACACAGACACTCACCAATTATCCCAGAAGCCAATTAACCTACCAGTAGTTCTTTGAAGTGTGGGAGGAAGCCGGAGCACCCAAAGCAAACTCATGCAAACATGGGGAGAACATACAAGCTCCATACAGATAGCACCCCAGGTCCAGAAGTGTACCCAGGGCCTCAGCACTGTGAGCTAGCAATGCTAAACGCTGGGCTACTGTGCATGCTAATTTCTAGGCATCAGGTGATCAATCAGGTAGTGTTTCTCAGATAAAAGGACACCAGTTATTTAGTATGAGATTCAAATTGACCTCAGAACAAAATATAACTTATGTTATATAACTTATATAGAACTTACTACAGCATAACTGTCTTATTTGGCTCTTGTAGAAAATATTAACAGCATGCCTATTAAACATACAGTATCTAGCAATCAGCAATCAAAATAAAAACATTTCCAAACATGGAAACTGCCCAGTTAATGAAGCATTTCAAAGACATTAATCTATTCAATAATTACAGTTTCAAGTAGATAACAGATTTATATTCAGATTACGAAAGTATCATAACAACGGCTGCTTGTGTAAGGAATCCATGAATACCACTGTACATGAGAATTTCACACCTATTTGTAATCAATACACAAAATCCTATTGAATTTCAGGTACTTGTTCATTCAGCATTGCTTGACTCCGCGGACTCCTTGTTGTTTCAATATTCTAGCAATAGGACTAATCGCCAATACAGTGCCGTTGTAATCTATTCCTTCTGCCAGCAGAGGACGGTATTCGCACAGCCAGTTCAGGATAAGATACGGTCCTCCAGGTTCACAGTACAACTGGCCACAGCCGTACTCGGAATATGCTCTCGATAACCTCGTTTAGTTTAAGAACGGCCGTATTTCATATCAACCCACAGATGCATTGCATAAACACTAGAATTCTGGTTGTACTTAAATTGACCTTATACGTTTTGGATTATGTTTAACCTTCTTCAATTTCTTTAACCATATTTTGAGATGATTACGTTTACAGAAGCAAATATTATTCAGTGCTTTTTCTTCACTCCTTTAATCAAACCCACATTTCTTTAAGGAGGGCCATTGTGAAACTCCCCAAAGTGAGCTGAATTAATCTTTTATTCTTCACACCTGCGAAGTCATTCCTTCATTGTGTAATATGAAGGCCTTTCATTATTCACGTATACTACAACATCTGAAAATAATGGGTCTTGAAATAGTTGAATGAAAGAAAATCCTGAATAACTCCTCCAAATGCGTGTTACACTTTCATCAGGTACACACACTTTGAATGTGATGAACTATAAAAAGTTATTTTAACCATACCCAATGGAGCTCGGGAGTGCGATTGCATACACAATCATGTTTTCAGTGTTTGGACATCAGCCGTACATCAGAACAATCATTTCACTAACACAGCTCCATGTTGAGTGACTTCCCTCCAAAAACACAAAGTCACTTTCCCTTAGCAATTATTGCATGGACTTAGATTATCTGCCTTCTGCATCAAGCCCTGTATGATATACTGTACAAAGCCAAGCTTTGGGATAGTGCTTTGTTTGGATCCTTGTCTTGATCCTTTTGGATCCCAGGCTGCTCATTTGCAAATGAGTTTTGACATTAATTAAAGTGACTATAGCAATGAGGTGGCACTGTGGTTCACAGAGCTGGGGTCCTGGGTTCAATTCCTGGGGTGCAGTCTGGATGGAATTGTATGTTCTCCCTTCATTTGTGTGGATTTCTTCCAGGTGCTCCAGTTTCTTTCCACAGTCCAAAGACATACAGTACTAGTAGGTTAAGGTGGAACTACAGTCCCAATTTTGCAGACACAAAAGTATTTAATTTCAGTCACAAAATAAAATCATTGACATTATAGAAAAACTTTACAAACTCAAAATTGAGCACAAAATCATGAATTTTGTGAAAGGACTGTAAGTTACGCCATGTTGTAACAAATTCGCATTCAAGTTCCACACAAATTGCGATGTGATGCAGCCCTTCCTGCTCACTAATCACTGTAATGACTAATGCAATGTGATGTAGGAGAGAAAAGGTATAGGTTATGCAGCAAACATTTCACTGCAAAAAACGTTCCATTTCAAGGTTCTTTATGCAGAGTTAACAATGTAATATTATTTATTGGCAAAAACGTAAAAAAGTTGAGAGCAATATTTCCATTGGATTAAACGAGATGTATTCACAAGCCTGCTCCTTTACAATGTCACAGGGCCACATCAGATTACAGGAAGTTCTGCTGCCTCGTTCTGAATCGCAGAACATGGTAATTCTTTAACCTTGAAATGTAGTCTATTTTGTGATGTAATGATGCAATGTCCCTTTACTGAGAGCCAGCAATCAACGGATGTGTCTGATCGTGAATGGTTTTCCCTGGTGTTTGTTGTATTACTTGGTGTTGCATTTTAAGCTGTGCATGAGGCAGGACCCGGAGGCTGCTGCTTCTGCTGGTGCTTCTGCTGGGATTGAGGAAGAGCTGAGCGCCATGTAAGGCAAAGACACTGCGTTCCACTTTATCAGGTGCCTGGAGTGTAAGAGCTGCAGATAATATTGAGTCACATTAATCCCAACATATTTCAAATATTATGAAAATTAAATAAATTAAATCAAATAACTTTCATTAAAAAAATCAATCACTCTTTACCTTGCTTTTTCAGTTGTTTTTAAGGAAAATTGATGCCGAGAATGTGTGAATACTACTTTTTGATGGTTCCAAGACCAATGTGACCTGTTCTATTGCCTGCCAATTGTACGTTCCAGGTTGAAAAATTATTTTTAGGAGGTCAAGGTGTATGAATGATAAGAGAAAAACTGAAATAACCACAGCTACGCAAACACCAGTCCACCAAAAAAAAAATCATTTAATTAAAATAAGGTAACATTTTTTTTTCATCATCATACGGATGAACTGTGCTAAATGTGTTTCTAAAAAGAAAAAGCAGGACGTGAGTCGTGAGCCAAGATCATGACTCTTTTGCTCTTCTTCACATCAGTTTTCATCTGCGAGGAGGAGGAGGAGGGCGGCTCCTGATGTGCTGACACTTGGGGATGTGCCTCTGTGCCGGCCTGGGGGCAAAGCGCCGGCCGCAGTGAGGGCAGGGCACGTAGTCGGGGTTTGGATTCGCGGGGGGCTGGGGCAGGTTCACAACTTTCCCTCCTTGCGTGATCACCTGCTGCACCTCCCTGGCCTGTTTGATGCTCCGAATGAAATCCTCGTGCTTCTGCCTCCAGTTGTTCTTTCTCAGCTGGGAACAGGAAATGAAACCAATAAAACAGCTTCCAGAAAAAGTCCAGACTAGCACTGCGTACACAGTCTGTTCGCAAACCATTCACAAGGCAAGAAAATATCAATACAGTAATAACTTAGCTTTCTGGGGCTACCTTTCAGGTCATTGGGTAGAGAGTACAATTTACGTAGTTATGGTTTTGTTTCCTGTGAGTGCTATTTGCTTGATATGTAGATTTTTACAACAGAATTCAGAAGTCACTAAGACACATTTATTCTGTCTGGCAAATGTGCCTTTGCGGCAGTTTTTCAGAAGAGTACTTCATAAAACACTTATTTATTGTTTACATTGATTTATAAGCTGAGTCTGACTCTAGGAGAAAAAAAGGGAAGCTTGGAAATAGTTTAAGGATAGCCCTTACCACGATTGGCGGTTTAACCTTCTTCTTATGGATGTATGTCTCCAGTTCTGTTCCCTTGGCCCTGTGCTTGAAAGAGTCAAAAACCTTCCTCTTTGAATTCTGAAGCTTCTTGCAGATCTTGCTGTGTTTCTCCAGCCTCTCTACAGCAAACTTCCCGTGACACAGTTCACAGGGCACCAGCTGAGGGTTTCCACTCTGGCTATTCTCATATGGAAATTGCTCAGCGGTAGGGCACATCAGACTTGTAGGGGACAAATATCTGTTTTCCACTGACAGAGTTTGTTCATCCAGACATGTGGTGTTATTTCTGAAGTGGCCCTGCGCGGCCTGTGCCGCTGACACGTCGCTTTCAGGGAGCCTTGCTTTCTTGAGATACTTTCTCCTTCCACAGGGGACGTCTTCTAGCCCACGTCTGCAAGGGCTCACTTGACGTCTCTCCTGATGGGAAAGCGCAGAGGGAAAGTGCGATTCTGCGCATCCGCCATCTTCCATTGGAGAACCATAATCAAGGTTGTCTCCTCTGATAGGAAGGGCTTTCCTTGGAGTGAAGGCTTTTTGCTTCTCCATTCTGCAGGTCAGAAGAGGCACGGCCTTAGAGCGGTGGTTGGCCCATGGTCCTCTGGGGCAAAGCTCGCTCTGCCTCGCCTCTATTTTCCCTTCCGGCCACCTCTCTGGAGTCTTCCATCTCTCTCGGAACCATCCTCAGCTCCTCCTGAGCTCTGAAGAGCTTCGCCTGCATCATGGCCTCCTTCTGGCGAATCTCGTCCTTCATCATGGCCTCCTTCCGGCGCATCTCATCCTGCAGGCTGGCCTCCCTCCGGCGATGCTCCTCCTTCAGCGCGGCCTTTGCCTCGGCCACTTTTCGTAGCTCCTCTTGCAACTGAAAGTGCTCCTTCCCATTGGCATGAGAAGGGCATTGCCCTGGAGGGGTCGCCACCATGGGGAGGACAGTCCTGTCCTTAGGTTTGCGTACTCTTGAGCCCCTCCTGCCCGGCCTCTCGCAGGGCCTCTCATGACCATCCTGAGGCGGGGTGGGGGCAAACAAGGAATCACTCTGTGCGTCCGGGCGGTCCACAGCCCGAACCTCACCAGGGCCGGAGACTTTCCTGTTACCCATAGGCTTCAGGGGGTAAGACCGATCATACCCCACAATGTTCTTCTCGGGGCCCTGTTGGGCTTGGAAGCGATAGCTGTTCCCCATCTTCTTCTCCGCAGCGTATTTGAGATATTGGAAACATTTTCTCATCTTCTGTAGAGCTGCCTCCTGCCGCTGATTGTACATGGCGATCATTTTTTTCTCCTTTTCCTGCATCAGTTTCTCTTGGAAGGTGTCCTTCAGAAGCTGTATCTTGGGAGGCGGGCAGTACGTGGAGATCAGATCCTGTTGCCTTAAGGGCGCGGGTCGATTCGAGTCTGTGTCCTTCGGGGAGGGGGACAGAGCACCAGGCTTAGGACTGGGCTCCATTGGCAAATGAGATATGAGCTTTGTTTCCCAGGTATCTGGAAAAGGCAAAAATGGCAAATAAATAATATCCTGCACAGTCTAGTATGGTCTAATAGAAAAGAATAAAAAAAAACAATTCAGGAAATACACAACTTTTTAATATTAAACCTAATGGTGTTGAATGCTGCATGCTGACTCAGTAGGAGACAGATCCTAAACATAAACATTATAATAAACATTTGTTTCCCAAATAACATTCTCAATGTTCAGAATGCTTAAAGTCATGAGCTTTTTTAAAAATGTTTAACTGAAACCTGGAAATGTGCTATTTCATTTCAAAGCTTGTATTATATCTATGATATAAATGTTTTTTTATATAAAATTAACCCATTATGCAACAGGGGTTTGAGCAAAAGTCACTGTGAATAAGGGAATTTATCAATATTAATTAGCCGTTTCACTACATTATAGATAGCTGAAGGATTATGATACAGTATATCGATTTCGCTACAAATTGACAAGCATATTTGATGACACTTACCAAACAAGTTTTAAACAGCGGAGAAATAGTTCACCACGACGATAGCAATGCAATGTTTGACTGCATCTCCCTATGTGATATATCTGTATTTGGGTATATACAGATCACGTAATTCAGGGAGCACTGTTACGTCAGGTCACCAACCATTATTACGACGCTCATATGTCATAGAGCTCCTTAGGATGTTTGTATAATCTTTATCCAAATTTTCATATGGCCGCAGTTACGGCGTTTATTTTACAGTTAATGTAACAGGGTGTCATTATATTTTTCTGTCTTTATGGTGGCAGACCACTTAAATAAATCTGAGTAGGCGGTTTCTACAAGTGGGTCAGATAAAATATTAAATATACAGTAAAAGCTCACACCTATTCATACCCTTTATGTACTGTATATCTACAATTACGTATACTACGTATACAGTTATCGTATACTATAATACGATAACTACCATTACAAAATGTCTCCCTTTTGATTTGAAGTGGTTCTTTTAAATAAGTAAATTGCAATCACTTAGCCTACATCTGAGCTCCTAATTCATCGCGACGACGGACTGAGACTCCAGTCGGATTTGTGAGAAGGGGTGTGCCTGTTTTAAAACCGATTCATACGTCTTAAACACATGGACATAGATAGCAGTCTGTGTTATATAATTTATCTTTTTATTTTATTTAAATTTAAGTATCACATACACATTTTCAAAGTAACTGTACCCCTTTTAATTATGATCCCCATCGCTCACAGCTCCGAAGGTGAGACGAGGGCTACTTCAGATGGGATTTCCAATATTTCTCTCTTAGCTTGTATACCGGTGGAAAGGAGAGGGGTCTTAAAACGTGTTGATAGTAAGATTGGGATGTATTTGCAGTCTAGATATAGTTTTTTTAATGTTCGGAGCCGCCACAGATTCATTTTCTTACGACTGCTTTTCTGGATGACAATGACAATGCAAACGATGGTGTTAAGGCGAGGCTGTGCCTTAAGGCTCCTCTGCTTACAATATAGAGCGCGTAAATCGCAAACGAGCGCCTTCCCTTACGATGAAAATGCAGAAAATAAGACCACGAGATTTAAACCTACGGCTTACAAATTTATGCGTAAACACTAAAACCGTATCTTTAGCAAAACTGGCGAGACAATGTGTTTTATCATTTAAAAAAGTACTGGAAAATAATTAAAGGTTATCACGATAAACAGAGGTTACTGATCTACTACTGTACGCTGTGACCAAAAATGAGAGTCCCCCGATCCTCGCAGCCTTCATGCTTTGGTCTTGGCCTGGCCGTTTTTTTTAAGATAATGGGGTCAAGTTAAGAAATTATGCAAGTTTCTAATCAAATCCAAGGGCGCCTCGATCTCCTAAACATCTTTAGAAGGCCGACGGACCACACTGCACGGTCCGGGTCCGGGCCCTGACCCGGTTCTGGGTAATGCCAGCTTAAAGTGAAAAATTCTACTGTACATATTATGTTTCTTATTATGGTATATATGTATAATATAGCGCGACCGCTTCACGAAGCTAGAAAGAAAGTTATCCGCCATTTTTATTTTACCTGCAATTGAATTTGCCATTAAAATCATTATTAATACCGCAGCTGCTAAATAACTTACCTAAAAGCGTTCAGATACAATAGCACTTGAGCTGTAATGTTTGTATACTGTTGGCCCGATGACCTACTTCAAGAAGAATTGTTACATAGACCGCCAAGGACTGTCATCACACTTTACGTCATAAAGCGCTTTAAAACTTTTGACAAGTTCAACACCTCATATTTTGTACTGTTTATCATGGTAAAAGCAACTCAAAGCAATTCTAAAAATGATCGAAAGGTAAAAATACAAGCTTATACGAGCTGTCGTTTTAACATTTATAACATATATTTAAACAAAACATATATAATCTATTTTAATAAAATAGAAAAGTGTTCTTAGTCTTCACTTAAAAGCTGTTAGAAGCTGCCTTTCTGACAAGAGAGTTCTGTGAGTTCCACAGTCTCAGTGCATTAAAGTCAAAACCAGTTGCTTTTTATTTCCTCTTTTACGACAGAGCAAGGAGGGTGTCCACAGACCACTGTGCACCTGCAGACTGATATGGGGGGTAAAAAGTCTAGAAGTTAGTAAATAAGATTTTAGCACATGTTCTAAAACAAACCGGACACCTGTACAGTGATGCCAACACAGTGATCTGAGCTCCTTCTTTGAGTTAAATCCTAGCATCTGCATTTTTTACAAGTTGTTGCTATGGCAGAGCATGACCAGAGCATAACAGAAACCACCCATTTTCTAACCGCTTCATCCAATTCAGGGTCAGGGGGTCAGGGGGTCGCGGGGCACGGGGGAGCCAGAGCCTCAGAAAGTAATAAGCAGGAGATACCTGGGACTGGATGGTAGTCCAATGCAGGGAAGACACAGACACTCACCAATTATCCCAGAAGCCAATTAACCTACCAGTAGTTCTTTGAACTGTGGGAGGAAGCCGGAGCACCCAAAGCAAACTCATGCAAACATGGGGAGAACATACAAGCTCCATACAGATAGCACCCCAGGTCCAGAAGTGTACCCAGGGCCTCAGCACTGTGAGCTAGCAATGCTAAACGCTGGGCTACTGTGCATGCTAATTTCTAGGCATCAGGTGATCAATCAGGTAGTGTTTCTCAGATAAAAGGACACCAGTTATTTAGTATGAGATTCAAATTGACCTCAGAACAAAATATAACTTATGTTATATAACTTATATAGAACTTACTACAGCATAACTGTCTTATTTGGCTCTTGTAGAAAATATTAACAGCATGCCTATTAAACATACAGTATCTAGCAATCAGCAATCAAAATAAAAACATTTCCAAACATGGAAACTGCCCAGTTAATGAAGCATTTCAAAGACATTAATCTATTCAATAATTACAGTTTTAAGTAGATAACAGATTTATATTCAGATTACGAAAGCATCATAACAACTGCTGCTTGTGTAAGGAATCCATGAATACCACTGTACATGAGAATTCCACACCTATTTGTAATCAATACACAAAATCCTATTGAATTTCAGGTACTTGTTTATTCAGCATTGCTTGACTCCGCGGACTCCTTGTTGTTTCAATATTCTAGCAATAGGACTAATCGCCAATACAGTGCCGTTGTAATCTATTCCTTCTGCCAGCAGAGGACGGTATTCGCACAGCCAGTTCAGGATAAGATACGGTCCTCGCGGTTCACAGTACAACTGGCCAAAGCCGTATTCGGAATATGCTCTCGATAACCTCGTTTAGTTTAAGTACGGCCATATTTCATATCAACCCACAGATGCATTGCATAAACACTAGAATTCTGGTTGTACTTAAATTGACCTTATACGTTTTGGATTATGTTTAACCTTCTTCAATTTCTTCAACCATATTTTGAGATGATTACGTTTACAGAAGCAAATATTATTCAGTGCTTTTTCTTCACTCCTTTAATCAAACCCACATTTCTATAAGGAGGGCCATTGTGAAACTCCCCAAAGTGAGCTGAATTAATCTTTTATTCTTCACACCTGCGAAGTCATTCCTTCATTGTGTAATATGAAGGCCTTTCATTATTCACGTATACTACAACATCTGAAAATAATCGGTCTTGAAATAGTTGAATGAAAGAAAATCCTGAATAACTCCTCCAAATGCGTGTTACACTTTCATCAAGTACACACACTTTGAATGTGATGAACTATAAAAAGTTATTTTAACCATACCCAATGGAGCTCAGGAGTGCGATTGCATACACAATCATGTTTTCAGTGTTTGGACATCAGCCGTACATCAGAACAATCATTTCACTAACACAGCTCCGTGTTGAGTGACTTCCCTCCAAGAACACAAAGTCACTTTCCCTTAGCAATTATTGCATGGACTTTGATTATCTGCCTTCTGCATCAAGCCCTGTATTATATACGGTACAAAGCCAAGCTTTGGGATAGTGCTTTGTTTGGATCCTTGTCTTGATCCTTTTGGATCCCAGGCTGCTCATTTGCAAATGAGTTTTGACATTAATTATAGTGACTATAGCAATGAGGTGGCACTGTGGTTCACAGAGCTGGGGTCCTGGGTTCAATTCCTGGGGTGCAGTCTGGATGGAATTGTATGTTCTCCCTTCATTTGTGTGGATTTCTTCCAGGTGCTCCAGTTTCTTCCCACAGTCCAAAGACATACAGTACTAGTAGGTTAAGGTGGAACTACAGTCCCAATTTTGCAGACACAAAAGTATTTAATTTCAGTCACAAAATAAAATCATTGACATTATAGAAAAACTTTACAAACTCAAAATTGAGCGCAAAATCATGAATTTTGTGAAAGGACTGTAAGTTACGCCATGTTGTAACAAATTCGCATTCAAGTTCCACACAAATTGCGATGTGATGCAGCCCTTCCTGCTCACTAATCACTTTAATGACTAATGCAATGTGATGTAGGAGAGAAAGGGTATAGGTTATGCAGCAAACATTTCACTGCAAAAAACGTTCCATTCCAAGGTTCTTTATGCAGAGTTAACAATGTAGTATTATTTATTGGCAAAAACGTAAAAAAGTTGAGAGCAATATTTCCATTGGATTAAACGAGATGTATTCACAAGCCTGCTCCTTTACAATGTCACAGGGCCACAACAGATTATAGGAAGTTTTGCTGCCTCGTTCTGAATCGCAGAACATGGTAATTCTTTAACCTTGAAATGTAGTCTATTTTGTGATGTAATGATGCAATGTCCCTTTACTGAGAGCCAGCAATCAACGGATGTGTCTGATCGTGAATGGTTTTCCCTGTTGTTTGTTGTATTACTTGGTGTTGCATTTTAAGCTGTGCATGAGGCAGGACCCGGAGGCTGCTGCTTCTGCTGGTGCTTCTGCTGGGATTGAGGAAGAGCTGAGCGCCATGTAAGGCAAAGACACTGCGTTCCACTTTATCAGGTGCCTGGAGTGTAAGAGCTGCAGATAATATTGAGTCACATTAATCCCAACATATTTCAAATATTATGAAAATTAAATAAATTAAATCAAATAACTTTCATTAAAAAAATCAATCACTCTTTACCTTGCTTTTTCAGTTGTTTTTAAGGAAAATTGATGCCGAGAATGTGTGAATACTGCTTTTTGATGGTTCCAAGACCAATGTGACCTGTTCTATTGCCTGCTAATTGTACGTTCCAGGTTGAAAAATTATTTTTAGGAGGTCAAGGTGTATGAATGATAAGAGAAAAACTGAAATAACCAGAGCTACGCAAACACCAGTCCACCAAAAAAAAATCATTTAATTAAAATAAGGTAACATTTTTTTTTCATCATCATACGGATGAACTGTGCTAAATGTGTTTCTAAAAAGAAAAAGCAGGACGTGAGTCGTGAGCCAAGATCATGACTCTTTTGCTCATCTTCACATCAGTTTTCATCTGCGAGGAGGAGGAGGAGGGCGACTCCTGATGTGCTGACACTTGGGGAAGTGCCTCTGTGCCGGCCTGGGGGCAAAGCGCCGGCCGCAGTGAGGGCAGGGCACGTAGTCGGGGTTTGGATTCGCGGGGGGCTGGGGCAGGTTCACAACTTTCCCTCCTTGCGTGATCACCTGCTGCACCTCCCTGGCCTGTTTGATGCTCCGAATGAAATCCTCGTGCTTCTGCCTCCAGTTGTTCTTTCTCAGCTGGGAACAGGAAATGAAACCAGTAAAATAGCTTCCAGAAAAAGTCCAGACTAGCACTGCTTACACAGTCTGGTCGCAAACCATTCACAAGGCAAGAAAATATCAATACAGTAATAACGTAGCTTTCTGGGGCTACCTTTCAGGTCATTGGGTAGAGAGTACAATTTACGTAGTTATGGTTTTGTTTCCTGTGAGTGCTATTTGCTTGATATGTAGATTTTTACAACAGAATTCAGAAGTCACTAAGACACATTTATTCTGTCTGGCAAATGTGCCTTTGCGGCAGTTTTTCAGAAGAGTACTTCATAAAACACTTATTTATTGTTTACATTGATTTATAAGCTGAGTCTGACTCTAGGAGAAAAAAAGGGAAGCTTGGAAAGAGTTTAAGGATAGCCCTTACCACGATTGGCGGTTTAACCTTCTTCTTATGGATGTATGTCTCCAGTTCTGTTCCCTTGGCCCTGTGCTTGAAAGAGTCAAAAACCTTCCTCTTTGAATTCTGAAGCTTCTTGCAGATCTTGCTGTGTTTCTCCAGCCTCTCTACAGCAAACTTCCCGTGACACAGTTCACAGGGCACCAGCTGAGGGTTTCCACTCTGGCTATTCTCATATGGAAATTGCTCAGCGGTAGGGCACATCAGACTTGTAGGGGACAAATATCTGTTTTCCACTGACAGAGTTTGTTCATCCAGACATGTGGTGTTATTTCTGAAGTGGCCCTGCGCGGCCTGTGCCGCTGACACGTCGCTTTCAGGGAGCCTTGCTTTCTTGAGATACTTTCTCCTTCCACAGGGGACGTCTTCTAGCCCACGGCTGCAAGGGCTCACTTGACGTCTCTCCTGATGGGAAAGCGCAGAGGGAAAGTGCGATTCTGCGCATCCGCCATCTTCCATTGGAGAACCATAATCAAGGTTGTCTCCTCTGATAGGAAGGGCTTTCCTTGGAGTGAAGGCTTTTTGCTTCTCCATTCTGCAGGTCAGAAGAGGCACGGCCTTAGAGCGGTGGTTGGCCCATGGTCCTCTGGGGCAAAGCTCGCTCTGCCTCGCCTCTATTTTCCCTTCCGGCCACCTCTCTGGAGTCTTCCATCTCTCTCGGAACCATCCTCAGCTCCTCCTGAGCTCTGAAGAGCTTCGCCTGCATCATGGCCTCCTTCTGGCGAATCTCGTCCTTCATCATGGCCTCCTTCCGGCGCATCTCATCCTGCAGGCTGGCCTCCCTCCGGCGATGCTCCTCCTTCAGCGCGGCCTCTGCCTCGGCCACTTTTCGTAGCTCCTCTTGCAACTGAAAGTGCTCCTTCCCATTGGCATGAGAAGGGCATTGCCCTGGAGGGGTCGCCACCATGGGGAGGACAGTCCTGTCCTTAGGTTTGCGTACTCTTGAGCCCCTCCTGCCCGGCCTCTCGCAGGGCCTCTCATGACCATCCTGAGGCGGGGTGGGGGCAAACAAGGAATCACTCTGTGCGTCCGGGCGGTCCACAGCCCGAACCTCACCAGGGCCGGAGACTTTCCTGTTACCCATAGGCTTCAGGGGGTAAGACCGATCATACCCCACAATGTTCTTCTCGGGGCCCTGTTGGGCTTGGAAGCGATAGCTGTTCCCCATCTTCTTCTCCGCAGCGTATTTGAGATATTGGAAACATTTTCTCATCTTCTGTAGAGCTGCCTCCTGCCGCTGATTGTACATGGCGATCATTTTTTTCTCCTTTTCCTGCATCAGTTTCTCTTGGAAGGTGTCCTTCAGAAGCTGTATCTTGGGAGGCGGGCAGTACGTGGAGATCAGATCCTGTTGCCTTAAGGGCGCGGGTCGATTCGAGTCTGTGTCCTTCGGGGAGGGGGACAGAGCACCAGGCTTAGGACTGGGCTCCATTGGCAAATGAGATATGAGCTTTGTTTCCCAGGTATCTGGAAAAGGCAAAAATGGCAAATAAATGATATCCTGCACAGTCTAGTATGGTCTAATAGAAAAGAATAAAAAAAAACAATTCAGGAAATACACAACTTTTTAATATTAAACCTAATGGTGTTGAATGCTGCATGCTGACTCAGTAGGAGACAGATCCTAAACATAAACATTATAATAAACATTTGTTTCCCAAATAACATTCTCAATGTTCAGAATGCTTAAAGTCATGAGCTTTTTTAAAAATGTTTAACTGAAACCTGGAAATGTGCTATTTCATTTCAAAGCTTGTATTATATCTATGATATAAATGTTTTTTTATATAAAATTAACCCATTATGCAACAGGGGTTTGAGCAAAAGTCACTGTGAATAAGGGAATTTATCAATATTAATTAGCCGTTTCACTACATTATAGATAGCTGAAGGATTATGATACAGTATATCGATTTCGCTACAAATTGACAAGCATATTTGATGACACTTACCAAACAAGTTTTAAACAGCGGAGAAATAGTTCACCACGACGATAGCAATGCAATGTTTGACTGCATCTCCCTATGTGATATATCTGTATTTGGGTATATACAGATCACGTAATTCAGGGAGCACTGTTACGTCAGGTCACCAACCATTATTACGACGCTCATATGTCATAGAGCTCCTTAGGATGTTTGTATAATCTTTATCCAAATTTTCATATGGCCGCAGTTACGGCGTTTATTTTACAGTTAATGTAACAGGGTGTCATTATATTTTTCTGTCTTTATGGTGGCAGACCACTTAAATAAATCTGAGTAGGCGGTTTCTACAAGTGGGTCAGATAAAATATTAAATATACAGTAAAAGCTCACACCTATTCATACCCTTTATGTACTGTATATCTACAATTACGTATACTACGTATACAGTTATCGTATACTATAATACGATAACTACCATTACAAAATGTCTCCCTTTTGATTTGAAGTGGTTCTTTTAAATAAGTAAATTGCAATCACTTAGCCTACATCTGAGCTCCTAATTCATCGCGACGACGGACTGAGACTCCAGTTGGATTTGTGAGAAGTAAAGGGGTGTGCCTGTTTTAAAACCGATTCATACGTCTTAAACACATGGACATAGATAGCAGTCTGTGTTATATAATTTATCTTTTTATTTTATTTAAATTTAAGTATCACATACACATTTTCAAAGTAACTGTACCCCTTTTAATTATGATCCCCATCGCTCACAGCTCCGAAGGTGAGACGAGGGCTACTTCAGATGGGATTTCCAATATTTCTCTCTTAGCTTGTATACCGGTGGAAAGGAGAGGGGTCTTAAAACGTGTTGATAGTAAGATTGGGATGTATTTGCAGTCTAGATATAGTTTTTTTAATGTTCGGAGCCGCCACAGATTCATTTTCTTACGACTGCTTTTCTGGATGACAATGACAATGCAAACGATGGTGTTAAGGCGAGGCTGTGCCTTAAGGCTCCTCTGCTTACAATATTCAGCACGTAAATCGCAAACGAGCGCCTTCCCTTACGATGAAAATGCAGAAAATAAGACCACGAGATTTAAACTTACGGCTAATAAATTTAATTTTTTTTAAACACTAAAACCGTATCTTTAGCAAAACTGGCGAGACAATGTGTTTTATCATTTAAAAAAGTACTGGAAAATAATTAAAGGTTATCACAGAGGTTACTGATCTACTACTGTACGCTGTGACCAAAAATGAGAGTCCCCCGATCCTCGCAGCCTTCATGCTTTGGTCTTGGCCTGGCCGTTTTTTTTAAGATAATGGGGTCAAGTTAAGAAATTATGCAAGTTTCTAATCAAATCCAAGGGCGCCTCGATCTCCTAAACATCTTTAGAAGGCCGACGGACCACACTGCACGGTCCGGGTCCGGGCCCTGACCCGGTTCTGGATAATGCCAGCTTAAAGTGAAAAATTCTACTGTACATATTATGTTTCTTATTATGGTATATATGTATAATATAGCGCGACCGCTTCACGAAGCTAGAAAGAAAGTTATCCGCCATTTTTATTTTACCTGCAATTGAATTTGCCATTAAAATCATTATTAATACCGCAGCTGCTAAATAACTTACCTAAAAGCGTTCAGATACAAAAGCACTTGAGCTGTAATGTTTGTATACTGTTGGCCCGATGACCTACTTCAAGAAGAATTGTTACATAGACCGTCCATGACCCAAGGACTGTCATCACACTTTACGTCATAAAGCGCTTTAAAACTTTAGACAAGTTCAACACCTCATATTTTGTACTGTTTATCATGGTAAAAGCAACTCAAAGCAATTCTAAAAATGATCGAAAGGTAAAAATACAAGCTTATACGAGCTGTCGTTTTAACATTTATAACATATATTTAAACAAAACATATATAATCTATTTTAATAAAATAGAAAAGTGTTCTTAGTCTTCACTTAAAAGCTGTTAGAAGCTGCCTTTCTGACAAGAGAGTTCTGTGAGTTCCACAGTCTCAGTGCATTAAAGTCAAAACCAGTTGCTTTTTATTTCCTGTTTTACGACAGAGCAAGGAGGGTGTCCACAGACCACTGTGCACCTGCAGACTGATATGGGGGGTAAAAAGTCTAGAAGTTAGTAAATAAGATTTTAGCACATGTTCTAAAACAAACCGGACACCTGTACAGTGATGCCAACACAGTGATCTGAGCTCCTTCTTTGAGTTAAATCCTCGCATCTGCATTTTTTACAAGTTGTTGCTATGGCAGAGCATGACCAGAGCATAACAGAAACCACCCATTTTCTAACCGCTTCATCCAATTCAGGGTCAGGGGGTCAGGGGGTCGCGGGGCACGGGGGAGCCAGAGCCTCAGAAAGTAATAAGCAGGAGATACCTGGGACTGGATGGTAGTCCAATGCAGGGAAGACACAGACACTCACCAATTATCCCAGAAGCCAATTAACCTACCAGTAGTTCTTTGAACTGTGGGAGGAAGCCGGAGCACCCAAAGCAAACTCATGCAAACATGGGGAGAACATACAAGCTCCATACAGATAGCACCCCAGGTCCAGAAGTGTACCAAGGGCCTCAGCACTGTGAGCTAGCAATGCTAAACACTGGGCTACTGTGCATGCTAATTTCTAGGCATCAGGTGATCAATCAGGTAGTGTTTCTCAGATAAAAGGACACCAGTAATTTAGTATGAGATTCAAATTGACCTCAGAACAAAATATAACTTATGTTATATAACTTATATAGAACTTACTACAGCATAACTGTCTTATTTGTAGAAAATATTAACAGCATGCCTATTAAACATACAGTATCTAGCAATCAGCAATCAAAATAAAAACATTTCCAAACATGGAAACTGCCCAGTTAATGAAGCATTTCAAAGACATTAATCTATTCAATAATTACAGTTTCAAGTAGATAACAGATTTATATTCAGATTACGAAAGTATCATAACAACGGCTGCTTGTGTAAGGAATCCATGAATACCACTGTACATGAGAAATTCACACCTATTTGTAATCAATACACAAAATCCTATTGAATTTCAGGTACTTGTTTATTCAGCATTGCTTGACTCCGCGGACTCCTTGTTGTTTCAATATTCTAGCAATAGGACTAATCGCCAATACAGTGCCGTTGTAATCTATTCCTTCTGCCAGCAGAGGACGGTATTCGCACAGTCAGTTCAGGATAAGATACGGTCCTCGCAGTTCACAGTACAACTGGCCACAGCCGTACTCGGAATATGCTCTCGATAACCTCGTTTAGTTTAAGTACGGCCATATTTCATATCAACCCACAGATGCATTGCATAAACACTAGAATTCTGGTTGTATTTAAATTGACCTTATACGTTTTGGATTATGTTTAACCTTCTTCAATTTCTTTAACCATATTTTGAGATGATTACGTTTACAGAAGCAAATATTATTCAGTGCTTTTTCTTCACTCCTTTAATCAAACCCACATTTCTTTAAGGAGGGCCATTGTGAAACTCCCCAAAGTGAGCTGAATTAATCTTTTATTCTTCACACCTGCGAAGTCATTCCTTCATTGTGTAATATGAAGGCCTTTCATTATTCACGTATACTACAACATCTGAAAATAATGGGTCTTGAAATAGTTGAATAAAAGAAAATCCTGAATAACTCCTCCAAATGCGTGTTACACTTTCATCAAGTACACACACTTTGAATGTGATGAACTATAAAAAGTTATTTTAACCATACCCAATGGAGCTCAGGAGTGCGATTGCATACACAATCATGTTTTCAGTGTTTGGACATCAGCCGTACATCAGAACAATCATTTCACTAACACAGCTCCATGTTGAGTGACTTCCCTCCAAGAACACAAAGTCACTTTCCCTCAGCAATTATTGCATGGACTTTGATTATCTGCCTTCTGCATCAAGCCCTGTATTATATACGGTACAAAGCCAAGCTTTGGGATAGTGCTTTGTTTGGATCCTTGTCTTGATCCTTTTGGATCCCAGGCTGCTCATTTGCAAATGAGTTTTGACATTAATTATAGTGACTATAGCAATGAGCTGGCACTGTGGTTCACAGAGCTGGGGTCCTGGGTTCAATTCCTGGGGTGCAGTCTGGATGGAATTGTATGTTCTCCCTTCATTTGTGTGGATTTCTTCCAGGTGCTCCAGTTTCTTCCCACAGTCCAAAGACATACAGTACTAGTAGGTTAAGGTGGAACTACAGTCCCAATTTTGCAGACACAAAAGTATTTAATTTCAGTCACAAAATAAAATCATTGACATTATAGAAAAACTTTACAAACTCAAAATTGAGCACAAAATCATGAATTTTGTGAAAGGACTGTAAGTTACGCCATGTTGTAACAAATTCGCATTCAAGTTCCACACAAATTGCGATGTGATGCAGCCCTTCCTGCTCACTAATCACTGTAATGACTAATGCAATGTGATGTAGGAGAGAAAGGGTATAGGTTATGCAGCAAACATTTCACTGCAAAAAACGTTCCATTCCAAGGTTCTTTATGCAGAGTTAACAATGTAGTATTATTTATTGGCAAAAACGTAAAAAAGTTGAGAGCAATATTTCCATTGGATTAAACGAGATGTATTCACAAGCCTGCTCCTTTACAATGTCACAGGGCCACAACAGATTATAGGAAGTTTTGCTGCCTCGTTCTGAATCGCAGAACATGGTAATTCTTTAACCTTGAAATGTAGTCTATTTTGTGATGTAATGATGCAATGTCCCTTTACTGAGAGCCAGCAATCAACGGATGTGTCTGATCGTGAATGGTTTTCCCTGTTGTTTGTTGTATTACTTGGTGTTGCATTTTAAGCTGTGCATGAGGCAGGACCCGGAGGCTGCTGCTTCTGCTGGTGCTTCTGCTGGGATTGAGGAAGAGCTGAGCGCCATGTAAGGCAAAGACACTGCGTTCCACTTTATCAGGTGCCTGGAGTGTAAGAGCTGCAGATAATATTGAGTCACATTAATCCCAACATATTTCAAATATTATGAAAATTAAATAAATTAAATCAAATAACTTTCATTAAAAAAATCAATCACTCTTTACCTTGCTTTTTCAGTTGTTTTTAAGGAAAATTGATGCCGAGAATGTGTGAATACTGCTTTTTGATGGTTCCAAGACCAATGTGACCTGTTCTATTGCCTGCTAATTGTACGTTCCAGGTTGAAAAATTATTTTTAGGAGGTCAAGGTGTATGAATGATAAGAGAAAAACTGAAATAACCACAGCTACGCAAACACCAGTCCACCAAAAAAAAATCATTTAATTAAAATAAGGTAACATTTTTTTTTCATCATCATACGGATGAACTGTGCTAAATGTGTTTCTAAAAAGAAAAAGCAGGACGTGAGTCGTGAGCCAAGATCATGACTCTTTTGCTCTTCTTCACATCAGTTTTCATCTGCGAGGAGGAGGAGGAGGGCGGCTCCTGATGTGCTGACACTTGGGGAAGTGCCTCTGTGCCGGCCTGGGGGCAAAGCGCCGGCCGCAGTGAGGGCAGGGCACGTAGTCGGGGTTTGGATTCGCGGGGGGCTGGGGCAGGTTCACAACTTTCCCTCCTTGCGTGATCACCTGCTGCACCTCCCTGGTCTGTTTGATGCTCCGAATGAAATCCTCGTGCTTCTGCCTCCAGTTGTTCTTTCTCAGCTGGGAACAGGAAATGAAACCAATAAAACAGCTTCCAGAAAAAGTCCAGACTAGCACTGCGTACACAGTCTGGTCGCAAACCATTCACAAGGCAAGAAAATATCAATACAGTAATAACGTAGCTTTCTGGGGCCACCTTTCAGGTCATTGGGTAGAGAGTACAATTTACGTAGTTATGGTTTTGTTTCCTGTGAGTGCTATTTGCTTGATATGTAGATTTTTACAACAGAATTCAGAAGTCACTAAGACACATTTATTCTGTCTGGCAAATGTGCCTTTGCGGCAGTTTTTCAGAAGAGTACTTCATAAAACACTTATTTATTGTTTACATTGATTTATAAGCTGAGTCTGACTCTAGGAGAAAAAAAGGGAAGCTTGGAAAGAGTTTAAGGATAGCCCTTACCACGATTGGCGGTTTAACCTTCTTCTTATGGATGTATGTCTCCAGTTCTGTTCCCTTGGCCCTGTGCTTGAAAGAGTCAAAAACCTTCCTCTTTGAATTCTGAAGCTTCTTGCAGATCTTGCTGTGTTTCTCCAGCCTCTCTACAGCAAACTTCCCGTGACACAGTTCACAGGGCACCAGCTGAGGGTTTCCACTCTGGCTATTCTCATATGGAAATTGCTCAGCGGTAGGGCACATCAGACTTGTAGGGGACAAATATCTGTTTTCCACTGACAGAGTTTGTTCATCCAGACATGTGGTGTTATTTCTGAAGTGGCCCTGCGCGGCCTGTGCCGCTGACACGTCGCTTTCAGGGAGCCTTGCTTTCTTGAGATACTTTCTCCTTCCACAGGGGACGTCTTCTAGCCCACGGCTGCAAGGGCTCACTTGACGTCTCTCCTGATGGGAAAGCGCAGAGGGAAAGTGCGATTCTGCGCATCCGCCATCTTCCATTGGAGAACCATAATCAAGGTTGTCTCCTCTGATAGGAAGGGCTTTCCTTGGAGTGAAGGCTTTTTGCTTCTCCATTCTGCAGGTCAGAAGAGGCACGGCCTTAGAGCTGTGGTTGGCCCATGGTCCTCTGGGGCAAAGCTCGCTCTGCCTCGCCTCTATTTTCCCTTCCGGCCACCTCTCTGGAGTCTTCCATCTCTCTCGGAACCATCCTCAGCTCCTCCTGAGCTCTGAAGAGCTTCGCCTGCATCATGGCCTCCTTCTGGCGAATCTCGTCCTTCATCATGGCCTCCTTCCGGCGCATCTCATCCTGCAGGCTGGCCTCCCTCCGGCGATGCTCCTCCTTCAGCGCGGCCTCTGCCTCGGCCACTTTTCGTAGCTCCTCTTGCAACTGAAAGTGCTCCTTCCCATTGGCATGAGAAGGGCATTGCCCTGGAGGGGTCGCCACCATGGGGAGGACAGTCCTGTCCTTAGGTTTGCGTACTCTTGAGCCCCTCCTGCCCGGCCTCTCGCAGGGCCTCTCATGACCATCCTGAGGCGGGGTGGGGGCAAACAAGGAATCACTCTGTGCGTCCGGGCGGTCCACAGCCCGAACCTCACCAGGGCCGGAGACTTTCCTGTTACCCATAGGCTTCAGGGGGTAAGACCGATCATACCCCACAATGTTCTTCTCGGGGCCCTGTTGGGCTTGGAAGCGATAGCTGTTCCCCATCTTCTTCTCCGCAGCGTATTTGACATATTGGAAACATTTTCTCATCTTCTGTAGAGCTGCCTCCTGCTGCCGATTGTACATGGCGATCATTTTTTTCTCCTTTTCCTGCATCAGTTTCTCTTGGAAGGTGTCCTTCAGAAGCTGTATCTTGGGAGGCGGGCAGTACGTGGAGATCAGATCCTGTTGCCTTAAGGGCGCGGGTCGATTCGAGTCTGTGTCCTTCGGGGAGGGGGACAGAGCACCAGGCTTAGGACTGGGCTCCATTGGCAAATGAGATATGAGCTTTGTTTCCCAGGTATCTGGAAAAGGCAAAAATGGGAAATAAATGATATCCTGCACAGTCTAGTATGGTCTAATAGAAAAGAATAAAAAAAAACAATTCAGGAAATACACAACTTTTTAATATTAAACCTAATGGTGTTGAATGCTGCATGCTGACTCAGTAGGAGACAGATCCTAAACATAAACATTATAATAAACATTTGTTTCCCAAATAACATTCTCAATGTTCAGAATGCTTAAAGTCATGAGCTTTTTTAAAAATGTTTAACTGAAACCTGGAAATGTGCTATTTCATTTCAAAGCTTGTATTATATCTATGATATAAATGTTTTTTTATATAAAATTAACCCATTATGCAACAGGGGTTTGAGCAAAAGTCACTGTGAATAAGGGAATTTATCAATATTAATTAGCCGTTTCACTACATTATAGATAGCTGAAGGATTATGATACAGTATATCGATTTCGCTACAAATTGACAAGCATATTTGATGACACTTACCAAACAAGTTTTAAACAGCGGAGAAATAGTTCACCACGACGATAGCAATGCAATGTTTGACTGCATCTCCCTATATGATATATCTGTATTTGGGTATATACAGATCACGTAATTCAGGGAGCACTGTTACGTCAGGTCACCAACCATTATTACGACGCTCATATGTCATAGAGCTCCTTAGGATGTTTGTATAATCTTTATCCAAATTTTCATATGGCCGCAGTTACGGCGTTTATTTTACAGTTAATGTAACAGGGTGTCATTATATTTTTCTGTCTTTATGGTGGCAGACCACTTAAATAAATCTGAGTAGGCGGTTTCTACAAGTGGGTCAGATAAAATATTAAATATACAGTAAAAGCTCACACCTATTCATACCCTTTATGTACTGTATATCTACAATTACGTATACTACGTATACAGTTATCGTATACTATAATACGATAACTACCATTACAAAATGTCTCCCTTTTGATTTGAAGTGGTTCTTTTAAATAAGTAAATTGCAATCACTTAGCCTACATCTGAGCTCCTAATTCATCGCGACGACGGACTGAGACTCCAGTTGGATTTGTGAGAAGTAAAGGGGTGTGCCTGTTTTAAAACCGATTCATACGTCTTAAACACATGGACATAGATAGCAGTCTGTGTTATATAATTTATCTTTTTATTTTATTTAAATTTAAGTATCACATACACATTTTCAAAGTAACTGTACCCCTTTTAATTATGATCCCCATCGCTCACAGCTCCGAAGGTGAGACGAGGGCTACTTCAGATGGGATTTCCAATATTTCTCTCTTAGCTTGTATACCGGTGGAAAGGAGAGGGGTCTTAAAACGTGTTGATAGTAAGATTGGGATGTATTTGCAGTCTAGATATAGTTTTTTTAATGTTCGGAGCCGCCACAGATTCATTTTCTTACGACTGCTTTTCTGGATGACAATGACAATGCAAACGATGGTGTTAAGGCGAGGCTGTGCCTTAAGGCTCCTCTGCTTACAATATTCAGCGCGTAAATCGCAAACGAGCGCCTTCCCTTACGATGAAAATGCAGAAAATAAGACCACGAGATTTAAACCTACGGCTTACAAATTTATGCGTAAACACTAAAACCGTATCTTTAGCAAAACTGGCGAGACAATGTGTTTTATCATTTAAAAAAGTACTGGAAAATAATTAAAGGTTATCACGATAAACAGAGGTTACTGATCTACTACTGTACGCTGTGACCAAAAATGAGAGTCCCCCGATCCTCGCAGCCTTCATGCTTTGGTCTTGGCCTGGCCGTTTTTTTTAAGATAATGGGGTCAAGTTAAGAAATTATGCAAGTTTCTAATCAAATCCAAGGGCGCCTCGATCTCCTAAACATCTTTAGAAGGCCGGCGGACCACACTGCACGGTCCGGGTCCGGGCCCTGACCCGGTTCTGGATAATGCCAGCTTAAAGTGAAAAATTCTACTGTACATATTATGTTTCTTATTATGGTATATATGTATAATATAGCGCGACCGCTTCACGAAGCTAGAAAGAAAGTTATCCGCCATTTTTATTTTACCTGCAATTGAATTTGCCATTAAAATCATTATTAATACCGCAGCTGCTAAATAACTTACCTAAAAGCGTTCAGATACAAAAGCACTTGAGCTGTAATGTTTGTATACTGTTGGCCCGATGACCTACTTCAAGAAGAATTGTTACATAGACCGCCAAGGACTGTCATCACACTTTACGTCATAAAGCGCTTTAAAACTTTTGACAAGTTCAACACCTCATATTTTGTACTGTTTATCATGGTAAAAGCAACTCAAAGCAATTCTAAAAATGATCGAAAGGTAAAAATACAAGCTTATACGAGCTGTCGTTTTAACATTTATAACATATATTTAAACAAAACATATATAATCTATTTTAATAAAATAGAAAAGTGTTCTTAGTCTTCACTTAAAAGCTGTTAGAAGCTGCCTTTCTGACAAGAGAGTTCTGTGAGTTCCACAGTCTCAGTGCATTAAAGTCAAAACCAGTTGCTTTTTATTTCCTCTTTTACGACAGAGCAAGGAGGGTGTCCACAGACCACTGTGCACCTGCAGACTGATATGGGGGGTAAAAAGTCTAGAAGTTAGTAAATAAGATTTTAGCACATGTTCTAAAACAAACCGGACACCTGTACAGTGATGCCAACACAGTGATCTGAGCTCCTTCTTTGAGTTAAATCCTAGCATCTGCATTTTTTACAAGTTGTTGCTATGGCAGAGCATGACCAGAGCATAACAGAAACCACCCATTTTCTAACCGCTTCATCCAATTCAGGGTCAGGGGGTCAGGGGGTCGCGGGGCACGGGGGAGCCAGAGCCTCAGAAAGTAATAAGCAGGAGATACCTGGGACTGGATGGTAGTCCAATGCAGGGAAGACACAGACACTCACCAATTATCCCAGAAGCCAATTAACCTACCAGTAGTTCTTTGAACTGTGGGAGGAAGCCGGAGCACCCAAAGCAAACTCATGCAAACATGGGGAGAACATACAAGCTCCATACAGATAGCACCCCAGGTCCAGAAGTGTACCCAGGGCCTCAGCACTGTGAGCTAGCAATGCTAAAAACTGGGCTACTGTGCATGCTAATTTCTAGGCATCAGGTGATCAATCAGGTAGTGTTTCTCAGATAAAAGGACACCAGTTATTTAGTATGAGATTCAAATTGACCTCAGAACAAAATATAACTTATGTTATATAACTTATATAGAACTTACTACAGCATAACTGTCTTATTTGGCTCTTGTAGAAAATATTAACAGCATGCCTATTAAACATACAGTATCTAGCAATCAGCAATCAAAATAAAAACATTTCCAAACATGGAAACTGCCCAGTTAATGAAGCATTTCAAAGACATTAATCTATTCAATAATTACAGTTTTAAGTAGATAACAGATTTATATTCAGATTACGAAAGCATCATAACAACTGCTGCTTGTGTAAGGAATCCATGAATACCACTGTACATGAGAATTCCACACCTATTTGTAATCAATACACAAAATCCTATTGAATTTCAGGTACTTGTTTATTCAGCATTGCTTGACTCCGCGGACTCCTTGTTGTTTCAATATTCTAGCAATAGGACTAATCGCCAATACAGTGCCGTTGTAATCTATTCCTTCTGCCAGCAGAGGACGGTATTCGCACAGCCAGTTCAGGATAAGATACGGTCCTCGCAGTTCACAGTACAACTGGCCAAAGCCGTATTCGGAATATGCTCTCGATAACCTCGTTTAGTTTAAGTACGGCCATATTTCATATCAACCCACAGATGCATTTCATAAACACTAGAATTCTGGTTGTACTTAAATTGACCTTATACGTTTTGGATTATGTTTAACCTTCTTCAATTTCTTCAACCATATTTTGAGATGATTACGTTTACAGAAGCAAATATTATTCAGTGCTTTTTCTTCACTCCTTTAATCAAACCCACATTTCTATAAGGAGGGCCATTGTGAAACTCCCCAAAGTGAGCTGAATTAATCTTTTATTCTTCACACCTGCGAAGTCATTCCTACATTGTGTAATATGAAGGCCTTTCATTATTCACGTATACTACAACATCTGAAAATAATGGGTCTTGAAATAGTTGAATGAAAGAAAATCCTGAATAACTCCTCCAAATGCGTGTTACACTTTCATCAAGTACACACACTTTGAATGTGATGAACTATAAAAAGTTATTTTAACCATACCCAATGGAGCTCAGGAGTGCGATTGCATACACAATCATGTTTTCAGTGTTTGGACATCAGCCGTACATCAGAACAATCATTTCACTAACACAGCTCCGTGTTGAGTGACTTCCCTCCAAGAACACAAAGTCACTTTCCCTTAGCAATTATTGCATGGACTTTGATTATCTGCCTTCTGCATCAAGCCCTGTATTATATACGGTACAAAGCCAAGCTTTGGGATAGTGCTTTGTTTGGATCCTTGTCTTGATCCTTTTGGATCCCAGGCTGCTCATTTGCAAATGAGTTTTGACATTAATTATAGTGACTATAGCAATGAGGTGGCACTGTGGTTCACAGATCTGGGGTCCTGGGTTCAATTCCTGGGGTGCAGTCTGGATGGAATTGTATGTTCTCCCTTCATTTGTGTGGATTTCTTCCAGGTGCTCCAGTTTCTTCCCACAGTCCAAAGACATACAGTACTAGTAGGTTAAGGTGGAACTACAGTCCCAATTTTGCAGACACAAAAGTATTTAATTTCAGTCACAAAATAAAATCATTGACATTATAGAAAAACTTTACAAACTCAAAATTGAGCACAAAATCATGAATTTTGTGAAAGGACTGTAAGTTACACCATGTTGTAACAAATTCGCATTCAAGTTCCACACAAATTGCGATGTGATGCAGCCCTTCCTGCTCACTAATCACTGTAATGACTAATGCAATGTGATGTAGGAGAGAAAGGGTATAGGTTATGCAGCAAACATTTCACTGCAAAAAACGTTCCATTCCAAGGTTCTTTATGCAGAGTTAACAATGTAGTATTATTTATTGGCAAAAACGTAAAAAAGTTGAGAGCAATATTTCCATTGGATTAAACGAGATGTATTCACAAGCCTGCTCCTTTACAATGTCACAGGGCCACAACAGATTATAGGAAGTTTTGCTGCCTCGTTCTGAATCGCAGAACATGGTAATTCTTTAACCTTGAAATGTAGTCTATTTTGTGATGCAATGTCCCTTTACTGAGAGCCAGCAATCAACGGATGTGTCTGATCGTGAATGGTTTTCCCTGTTGTTTGTTGTATTACTTGGTGTTGCATTTTAAGCTGTGCATGAGGCAGGACCCGGAGGCTGCTGCTTCTGCTGGTGCTTCTGCTGGGATTGAGGAAGAGCTGAGCGCCATGTAAGGCAAAGACACTGCGTTCCACTTTATCAGGTGCCTGGAGTGTAAGAGCTGCAGATAATATTGAGTCACATTAATCCCAACATATTTCAAATATTATGAAAATTAAATAAATTAAATTAAATAACTTTCATTAAAAAAATCAATCACTCTTTACCTTGCTTTTTCAGTTGTTTTTAAGGAAAATTGATGCCGAGAATGTGTGAATACTGCTTTTTGATGGTTCCAAGACCAATGTGACCTGTTCTATTGCCTGCTAATTGTACGTTCCAGGTTGAAAAATTATTTTTAGGAGGTCAAGGTGTATGAATGATAAGAGAAAAACTGAAATAACCACAGCTACGCAAACACCAGTCCACCAAAAAAAAATCATTTAATTAAAATAAGGTAACATTTTTTTTTCATCATCATACGGATGAACTGTGCTAAATGTGTTTCTAAAAAGAAAAAGCAGGACGTGAGTCGTGAGCCAAGATCATGACTCTTTTGCTCTTCTTCACATCAGTTTTCATCTGCGAGGAGGAGGAGGAGGGCGGCTCCTGATGTGCTGACACTTGGGGAAGTGCCTCTGTGCCGGCCTGGGGGCAAAGCGCCGGCCGCAGTGAGGGCAGGGCACGTAGTCGGGGTTTGGATTCGCGGGGGGCTGGGGCAGGTTCACAACTTTCCCTCCTTGCGTGATCACCTGCTGCACCTCCCTGGCCTGTTTGATGCTCCGAATGAAATCCTCGTGCTTCTGCCTCCAGTTGTTCTTTCTCAGCTGGGAACAGGAAATGAAACCAATAAAACAGCTTCCAGAAAAAGTCCAGACTAGCACTGCGTACACAGTCTGGTCGCAAACCATTCACAAGGCAAGAAAATATCAATACAGTAATAACGTAGCTTTCTGGGGCCACCTTTCAGGTCATTGGGTAGAGAGTACAATTTACGTAGTTATGGTTTTGTTTCCTGTGAGTGCTATTTGCTTGATATGTAGATTTTTACAACAGAATTCAGAAGTCACTAAGACACATTTATTCTGTCTGGCAAATGTGCCTTTGCGGCAGTTTTTCAGAAGAGTACTTCATAAAACACTTATTTATTGTTTACATTGATTTATAAGCTGAGTCTGACTCTAGGAGAAAAAAAGGGAAGCTTGGAAAGAGTTTAAGGATAGCCCTTACCACGATTGGCGGTTTAACCTTCTTCTTATGGATGTATGTCTCCAGTTCTGTTCCCTTGGCCCTGTGCTTGAAAGAGTCAAAACCCTTCCTCTTTGAATTCTGAAGCTTCTTGCAGATCTTGCTGTGTTTCTCCAGCCTCTCTACAGCAAACTTCCCGTGACACAGTTCACAGGGCACCAGCTGAGGGTTTCCACTCTGGCTATTCTCATATGGAAATTGCTCAGCGGTAGGGCACATCAGACTTGTAGGGGACAAATATCTGTTTTCCACTGACAGAGTTTGTTCATCCAGACATGTGGTGTTATTTCTGAAGTGGCCCTGCGCGGCCTGTGCCGCTGACACGTCGCTTTCAGGGAGCCTTGCTTTCTTGAGATACTTTCTCCTTCTACAGGGGACGTCTTCTAGCCCACGGCTGCAAGGGCTCACTTGACGTCTCTCCTGATGGGAAAGCGCAGAGGGAAAGTGCGATTCTGTGCATCCGCCATCTTCCATTGGAGAACCATAATCAAGGTTGTCTCCTCTGATAGGAAGGGCTTTCCTTGGAGTGAAGGCTTTTTGCTTCTCCATTCTGCAGGTCAGAAGAGGCACGGCCTTAGAGCGGTGGTTGGCCCATGGTCCTCTGGGGCAAAGCTCGCTCTGCCTCGCCTCTATTTTCCCTTCCGGCCACCTCTCTGGAGTCTTCCATCTCTCTCGGAACCATCCTCAGCTCCTCCTGAGCTCTGAAGAGCTTCGCCTGCATCATGGCCTCCTTCTGGCGAATCTCGTCCTTCATCATGGCCTCCTTCCGGCGCATCTCATCCTGCAGGCTGGCCTCCCTCCGGCGATGCTCCTCCTTCAGCGCGGCCTCTGCCTCGGCCACTTTTCGTAGCTCCTCTTGCAACTGAAAGTGCTCCTTCCCATTGGCATGAGAAGGGCATTGCCCTGGAGGGGTCGCCACCATGGGGAGGACAGTCCTGTCCTTAGGTTTGCGTACTCTTGAGCCCCTCCTGCCCGGCCTCTCGCAGGGCCTCTCATGACCATCCTGAGGCGGGGTGGGGGCAAACAAGGAATCACTCTGTGCGTCCGGGCGGTCCACAGCCCGAACCTCACCAGGGCCGGAGACTTTCCTGTTACCCATAGGCTTCAGGGGGTAAGACCGATCATACCCCACAATGTTCTTCTCGGGGCCCTGTTGGGCTTGGAAGCGATAGCTGTTCCCCATCTTCTTCTCCGCAGCGTATTTGACATATTGGAAACATTTTCTCATCTTCTGTAGAGCTGCCTCCTGCCGCCGATTGTACATGGCGATCATTTTTTTCTCCTTTTCCTGCATCAGTTTCTCTTGGAAGGTGTCCTTCAGAAGCTGTATCTTGGGAGGCGGGCAGTACGTGGAAATCAGATCCTGTTGCCTTAAGGGCGCGGGTCGATTCGAGTCTGTGTCCATCGGGGAGGGGGACAGAGCACCAGGCTTAGGACTGGGCTCCATTGGCAAATGAGATATGAGCTTTGTTTCCCAGGTATCTGGAAAAGGCAAAAATGGCAAATAAATGATATCCTGCACAGTCTAGTATGGTCTAATAGAAAAGAATAAAAAAAAAACAATTCAGGAAATAAACAACTTTTTAATATTAAACCTAATGGTGTTGAATGCTGCATGCTGACTCAGTAGGAGACAG